>NC_092397.1:36161341-36461341 GCF_030028105.1 Mobula birostris
TTATGGTTTTATTACTATTTATTATTTATGGAGCAACTGTAACCCAAATCCAATATCCCCCGGGATCAATAAAGTATGACTATGACTAAATTGCTAGCACGAGAGGACATAGTTTTAATCTGTTTGAACGTCGGTACAGAGGAGATGTCAGGTGTAAATTGTTTTTGTTTTTTTAAACGCAGAGAATAGCGAGTGCGTGGAATGGGCTGCCTGAAGCGGTGGTGGAGGCTGAAACGACAGGGACTTTCAAGAGACTCCTGGATGGCTACATGGATCTTAGAAAAATAGAGCGCTATGAGTAAGTCGAGGTAGTTCTGTTACGTCATCAGCAACAATTAATGTAGAATTGAGTCAGGCTTTATAAACAAACAATCACATTTATTAAACTCTGCTCAACAATAGCGAAGAGTATTCAAACGACCAACCTAACCGGAAGGTAACTGCTACATGGCAACTCTGGAACAGTTCTTAAAATGGTAATACGAACAGTCTTAAAGTGGTAAATTCAAACACAGCCTTAAAACCGTAAATTTTGAAATCTAAGTGATTTACACAGTCAATAAGGAGAGACTTCTCTGGAAACGAATTTCTTCGAGTACGTGACGTTACTGTTGATTCTGTCCAAAGGATTCACGATGAAGGAAATAAAATGGCTTAAAATAATTGACCTTTTCCTGGCGAATGAACACTACACAAAACTTCCTGATCTTACAGGGTTATCCCAGATGCAGGTCACTATTTCTGAACGAAGATTCAATAAGGTCAATCCTGTATTAAACTACCGAACGACAGCAACTTTACTCAATCCTTGAGGTTTTCGTACTTTAGTAAGGTCTTCACTCTCCAATGCTAGACTTACAATAGAAAGTAAAACTCCACCTTAAAACGAAATTGCGCCATGAGACAAATACGCAGCATAACGGAATAACTGACGAATTAAACAACGAACCAAACTGCGGAGCAACAGAGGTCTCCCTTTTATATACCAGTTGGGAACATGTCATCACGTGACCTCACACTGGCAGGAAAATTACATCACCCCACCATCACCAGACTATTACATCGTGCTCACAAGATACTCAGTTACATCACAGTCATAGGACAATCACGAGATACACATGATGTACGTAACAGTTCTAAGGTAAGGATATCTTCAGCATAGCTTTGTGGGCTGAAAGGCCTGTACTGTGTTGTAGGTTTAGTATGTTTCTAACATTATCAATGTTTTCGGTGAAATTCTTAGCTCTGCACAAACTTACATAGTATAGACCGTAAATGATCGTAAATCCAACAAATTTCGCTTTAAGTTAATCTGAGTCAATTTT
Source organism: Mobula birostris (assembly GCF_030028105.1). Lineage (NCBI taxonomy): Eukaryota > Metazoa > Chordata > Chondrichthyes > Myliobatiformes > Myliobatidae > Mobula > Mobula birostris. The sequence continues at coordinate 36,162,667 of NC_092397.1, forward strand.
GAAGAAATTGCAATGACACGCTACTCAGTTGCTTTTACTATTTTCCATAACATGCCTACATTCTTGTTCCTCTTTCAGCCGGTGGCATTTCCAAAACTTTTGGAAATTGAAGCACAGATAATACAAAGTTCTCCTTTATCATCTCTGGGTTAATTCGTCAGAGATGCCCAGTGAGAGGAAAGGCATAGACAGTGTCTGTGAATAGCAGTCCAATTATGGGGGTACAGGTGTCTGTCTTTGAAGTGACTGTGTTGTACAAGTGTTTAATGTTGAATTACTGTGCTGGGTATGTGCAGGTCAATGTGCTCACTTCACAGTGCTCTGAGTATTATTGGCCTGTGTCCTGGTAATGAAGGTCCAGATATTGTAAAGTTCATTGTCCCTGTATTCAGCTACTGCCTTTCTTGAGCAGTCACATATGCAGGACATGTTTATACCTGAGTTAGACTCTCCCCTTGTAGTACGGGCCAGATATTGTTAAGTTTTGTCACTATACAGTACGCTGCCAGCAGTTTAAACATCATATTTAACTGCATGTGGTCTGTGTATCCCAAAGGACCAAATAACCCAAATGATTTACCCATCTAAATGGTCTTAGAGTCCCAACAGTACCTTCTCATTAGTATCAACACGCCAGAGAATATCACCATGCCCCCTTTCTGATCACGCTGTCCTCCATGTCCTCCTCTATAGTAAACGCTATTGAATGCAAAATATTCCTTTTCTACCTCGCATGCTAACTCTTGCCTCCAGGCAGAAACTCAGTGTATTCATTTTCTGGTTACTGTTCGCGCTCCTGATTCTCAGTGTGACTTGTTTCGTGCTTCTGGTATAATCCTCTAAGACACTATCTATTTTCATCTTCCACAACCTTACACATGACTGCTCTTGCATTTATAAAATAATACAATATTTCTCATCACATCAAGCTCTTGAACGACCCTGCCCTTCTCTACCTTCCTCACAGGAACCATGAACACCTGACTTCTGACCGGCTAGACGGTAAGTGACGCTCGCATGTCCGACATCCCTTAAAACCAGCTCTATCCAGTAACATCAGCTCCCAGACTACTCTTTATGATTCCTGATCAATTCTTCTGAAATTTGTCTTCCACAAGCTTACATTCATGCACCTGCAGGTCCATTTTTATCCATATCAATAACCATCTGAAAACTTTCTGCATTGTCATCTTTAATTATTTTCCCAATCATCTTGCCAGGCTCATTTCCCAATTATTTGCCAAATATGTCCCTCACTCTGGCGGACCATCAATACACTATCTCTGGAAACCTTTCGGAATACACCACACAAATAATGTCCCATCCAGGCCTCTGGTGGTAAGGAAGCCCCACTCATTCTGAGAAGATTATTCACCCACGAGATCTATCCTATTGTTTTTACATTAGTCCATAACCTGCTAACAAATCTTTTCCTCTCAGTTGCTGGCTATTGGGAGGCCTACAGTATAACCCCATCACAGTGTTTGCACCTTTCTTATTCCTGAGTTCCACTCTGATTGTCTTACAGGATATCTCTCTGGGATGACCTCAAACTTGTGACATTCTGCCTGATCAGCATAACAGCCCTCCAACCTCTTTTAGCACCCTGTGACACTGTGTCGTTGCTAAACCAGGCTCTAAGTACACCTGCTTTCACTGTTCTACACTCTGCAGTGAAATAAACTCACTTCTGCCCTTTGGTGCCAGCTCTACCTTCCTCTCAATGCCACTTACTGACCTGTAGCTCTGGATCACAACAACCCCTCCACATGCCCCATGATAAAAATCATCAGGGTGGCTCCAGCAAGATTCTCTGAGTGAATATTAGTTTCCCTTCACTGTAACCCATCCTCCTTACACCAGTCCCACTTATTCTGCAAAGGAGCCCAATGTTCCATATTCCTGATGCACCTTCACCCCCCACTCCACTCCCGCACCAGATTATGAGCCCCTCATTTAGGTGTACCAAATTACAATATCTTACCTCGCAAGCATGTGGCAATGGAAGAAATCCTGAAATCACCACTCCAGCTTTCCTACTTCTTCACTCCCTAAATACTCTTTGTAGGACCTTTTTTCTCTGTTGTTAGCTCTAATAAGGACAACCATTTCTGGCTGATAACCCTGCCCTTTCAGAATACCTTGTCTCTGGCATGATCCAGGTAACGCACTTCCTGCAATCTCACTTATTTCCACAGATACTCCTATTTATGACCACACCCACCACACCCCGGCTAAAGTGAGTGTTGCACACATCAAAGTTGCTGGTGAATGCAGCAGTCCAGGCAGCATCTCTAGGAGGAGGTACAGTCGACGTTTCAGGCCAAGACCCATAGAAAACCATAGAAACCATAGAAAAACTACAGCATAGAAACAGGCCTTTTGGCCCTTCTTGGCTGTGCTGAACCATTTTTTGCCTAGTCCCACTGACCTGCACATGGACCATATCCCTCCATACACCTCCTATCCATGTATCTATCCAATTCATTCTTAAATGTTAAAAGAACCCGCTTTTAGCACCTTGTCTGGCAGCTCATTCCATACTCCCACCACTCTCTGAGTGAAGAAGCCCCCCCCCCCACAATGTTCCGTTTAAACTTTTCTCTCCTCACCCTTAACCCGTCTTCTCTGTTTTTTCTCCCCTAACCTCAGTGGAAAGAGCCTGCTTGCATTCACTCTATCTATACCCATCATAATTTTATATACCTCTATCAAATCTCCCCTCATTCTTCTACGCTCCAGGGAATAAAGTCCTAACCTATTCAACCTTTCTCTGTAACTGAGTTTCTCAGGTCCCGGCAACACCCTTGTAACCTTCTCTGCACTCTTTCAACCTTATTTATATGCTTCCTGTAATTTGGTGACCAAAACTGAACACAATACTCCAGATTCGGCCTCACCAATGCCTTATACAACCTCATCATAGCATTCCAGCTCTTATACTCAATACTTTGATTAATAAAGGCCAATGTACCAAAAGCTCTCTTTACGACCCTATCTACCTGTGACGCCTCTTTTAGGGAATTTTGTATCTGTATTCCCAGATCCCTCTGTTCTACTGCACTCCTCAGTGCCTTACCATTAACCCTGTATGTTCTACCTTGGTTTCTCCTTCCAACGTGCAATACCTCACACTTGTGTGTATTAAACTCCATCTGCCATTTTTCAGCCCATTTTTTCCAGCTGGTCCAAGTCCTTCTGCAGGGTCTGAAAACCTTCCTCACTGTCTACTACTCCTCCAATCTTTGTCTCATCAGCAAACTTGCTGATCCAATGTACTACATTATCATCCAGATCATTGATATAGATGACAAATAACAATGGACACAGCAATGATCCCTGTGGCACACCACTAGTCACAGGCCTCCACTCAGAGAAGCAATTCTCTACTACCACTCTTTGGCTTCTTCCATTGAGCCAATGTCTAATCCAATTTCCCACCTCTCCATGTATACATTTTCCTAACTAACCTCCCATGCGAGACCTTGTCAAAAGCCTTCCTGAGGTCCATGTAGACAATATACACTGCCTTCCCTTCATCCACTTTCCTGGTAACCTTCTCGAAAAACTCCAATAGATTGGTCAAACATGACCTACCACGAACAAAGCCACGTTGACTCTCCCTAATAAGTCCCTGTCTATCCAAATACTTGTAGATTCTGTCTCTTATTACTCCCTCCAATAACTTACCTACTACCGACGTTAAACTTACCGGCCTATAATTTGCCGGATTACTTTTCGATCCTTTTTTAAACAACGGAACAACATGAGCCACTCTCCAATCCTCCGGCACCTCACCTGTAGACAGCAACATTTAAATATTTCTGCCAGGGCCCCTGCAATTTCAACACTAGTCTCTTTCAAGGTCCGAGGGAACACCCTTTCAGGTCCCGGAGATTTATCCACTTTAATTTTCCTCAAGGCAGCAAGCACCTCCTCCTTTTCAATCTGTACAGTTTCCATGATCTCACTACTTGTTTCCCTTAATTCCATAGACTTTATGCCAGTTTCCTTAGTAAATAGAGAGGCAAAAAACCTATTTAAGATCTCCCCCCTTTCCTTTGGTTCCGCACATAGCCAACCACTCTGATCGTCAAGGGGACCAATTTTATCCCTTGCAATCCTTTTGCTCTTAACATACCTGTAAAAGCTCTTTGGATTATCCTTCACTTTGACTGCCAAGGCAACCTCATGTCTTGTTTTAGCTCTCCTGATTTCTTCCTTAAGTATTTTCTTGCAGTTCTTATATTCCTCAAGCACCTTATTTACTCCCTGTTTCCTATACATGTCATACAACTCCCTCTTCTTCTTTATCAGAGTTGCAATATCCCTTGAGAACCAAGGTTCCTTATTTCTATTTACTTTGCCTTTAACCCTGAAAGGAACGTACAAACTCTGCCCTCTCAAAATTTCTCCTTTGAAGGCTTCCCACCTACCGATCATTCTTTGCCAGAGAACAACCTGTCCCAATCCACACTTTCAGATCCTTTCCCATTTCTTCAAATTTGGCCTTCTTCCAGTTCAGAACCTTAAATCATCAAGTTGAAACGAATGGTGTTATGATCACTGGAACCAAAGTGCTCCCCTACACAGACTTCCGTCACTTGTCCTAACTCGTTTCCTGACAGGAGATCCAATATTGCATCCCCTCTAGTTGGTCCGTCTATATATTGATTAAGAAAACTTTCCTGAACACATTTTACAAACTCTAAACCATCTAGACCCCATAACAGTATGGGAGTCCCAATCAATATATGGAAAATTAAAATCCCCTACCACCACAACTTTATGTTTCCTGCAGTTGCCGGCTATCTCCCTGCAGATTTGCTCTTCCAATTCTCTTTGACTATTGAGTGGTCTGTAATACAATCCCACTAATGTGGCAATACCTTTCCTGTTTCTCAGCTCCACCCATAAGAACTCAGTAGACAAGCCCTCTTATCTGTCCTGCCTGAGCACTGCTGTAATATTTTCCCTAGCAAGCAATGCTACTCCCCTACCTTTCATTCCTCTGCCTTGATCACATCTGAAACATCGGAACCCTGGAATATTAAGCTGCCAGTCCTGCCCCTCCTGTAGCCAGGTTTCACTAATTGCTATAATGACATAATTCCACGTGTCAATCCACGCCCTCAACTCATCCACCTTCCCCGCAATACTCCTAGCATTGAAGAAAATACAACTCAGAAGATTTTTACCACCACTCACAACCTTTCTATTAGCGGATTTGCTTGAACTTTTAACATCATTTATTTTCACCCCAGCCACACTGTCAGCTCTGGCACTCTGGTTCCCATCCCCCTGGAAATCTAGTTTAAAGACTCCCCAATAGCACTACAAACCTCCCTGAAAAGATGTTGGTCCCCCTGTAGTTCAAGTGTAACCCGTCTCTCTTGTACAGGTCCTACCTGCCCCAGAAGAGGTCCCAATGATCCTGAAATCTGAAACCCTGTCCCCTACACCAGTTCCTCAGCCACTTGTTCATCCTCCAGAGCATCCTATTTTTACCCTCACTGGCACGTAGCATAGGTAGCAATCCTGAGATTACCACCCTCGAGGTCCTGCTTTTCAACTTCCTACCAAGCTCTCTATACTCACTCATCAGGACCTCCTCACTCTTCCTTGCTATGTCATTGGTACCGATGTGCACCACGACATCTGGCTGATCACCCTCCTACTTCAGAATGTCATGCAAGCGACCAGAGCCATCCGTGACCCTGGCACCCCAGAAGCAACAAACCATCCTGGATTCTCTGTCACTACCACAGAACCTCCTACCTGTACCTCTAACTATCGAGTCCCTTATCACTACCGCTCTCTTCTTTTCCCCCCTCCCTTCTGCACTGCAGAACCAGACTCAGTGCCACAGATCTGGCTGCTGCAGCTTGTCCCACGTAAGACATCCCCCCAGCAGTATCCAATGCGGTATACTTGCTGTTTAGGGGAATAGCCACAGGGGAACCCTGCTCTGCCTGCCCTGCCTCTTCCCTTACCTGAAAGTGTCCCAACTTCCTGTGCTATGCTCCTTTGGCGTAACTACTTGCCTGTAGCTGCTATCTATAATCACCTCATTCTCCCGAATGATCCGCAGGTCATCCAGCTCCTGCTCCAGTTCCCTAACGCGGTTTGTTAGGAGCTACAGCTGGATGCACTTCTTGCAGGTGTCGTTGCCAGGGGCACCGGAGGGCTCCCTGACTTCCCACATCCTGCAAGAGGAGCATTCCAACATCCTGCCTGGCATTCTCTCTACTCTAAACAATCTGAACAAACAACTTACCAGAACCTACCCTGGCCTCTGCCTGTTGAGCCAAAACCGTCTCACTCTGACTCAGTCCACTCCGACAATGTCGCTGTATATGGTGGTCTGCTTTTAAACCTTGGCGCGCTACGTCACGCACCTGCGCAGTGCAGACCCTTCTCCCCGAGCAGTGTTTTTTTTTAATGACTTTTCTACACCATTTCTTCACTCCCTTCTTCTCAGCTGCTTGCTTCGACTGGACTAACTGAAGGAAGAGCTATTAAGAGATTTGAAAGTGGGAGCGGGAGGGGTTGATCCAAAATGATAGGAGAAGACAGGAGGGGGAGGGATGGAGCCAAGAGCTGGACAGGTGATTGACAAAAGGGATATGAGATGATCATGGGACAGGAGGCCCAGCGAGAAAGAAAAGGGGGAAGGTGGGAACCCAGAGGATGCGCAAGGGGTATAGTCAGAGGGACAGAGGGAGAAAAAGGACAGTGAGAGAAAGAATGTGCAAATATAAATAACGGATGGGGTACGAGGGTGAGGTGGGGCATGAACTGAGTTAGAAAAGTCAATGTTCATGCCATCAGGTTGGAGGCTACCCAGACGGAATATGAGGTGTTTTTCCTCCAACCTGAGTGTGGCTTCATCTTTACAGTAGAGGAGGCCGTGGATAGACATGTCAGAATTTGAATGGGATGTGGAATTAAAATGTGTGGCCACTGGGAGATCCTGCTTTCTCTGGCGGACAGGGCGTAGGTGTTCAGTACAAAGATCTTCCAGTCTGCATCGGGTCTCGCCAATATATAGAAGGCCACATCGGGAGCACCGGACGCGGTATATCACCCCAGCCGACTCACAGGTGAGGTGTGGCCTCACTGGGAAGAGTGAAAGTGAGTGGAAGGTGAAGTGAGTGCTGCATCTCATTTATAGCATTCGAGCTCTGTATATTCACGTGTCCTCAAATAGACTCTTTGCAATGAATATTGTTTTAAATTTCATTCACAGTTTGCATTTTTAATTCATTTATGGGTATTGACTTACCCATTCTCAAACAAAGGAGCCTGCACACGTGTTGAAACAAAATTGCTGGTGAATGCAGCGGCCAAGGCAGTATCTCTAGGAAGAGGGAAATCGACTTTGTTGGAACTTGTAGGATTTTAATACAGAAAGAAAAACAAATTTCTACAGTCGTAACAGTACATAATTCAAAAAAAAATCATTCTCTGAACAAGCCAATCTCAGTGATGGAGGGGAAACACAGATTCGACAATATCATGCAGCCTCTTTTCTCTATCTCTTTGTCGGTCTCTATCTCTATCTCTCTATATCTCCCTGTCTCACTCACAATATCCAAATGGTTCACTCTCTCTCTCTCTGTTACTCTGTCTTTCACTGTCGCTCCCACACGCCCTCTCTCTCGCGCTCACCGTCGCGTCATCTGCCTCGCGCCCTGTCCCTAGCGTGCTGTCGCTCACGTGCTGTCCCTCGCGCCCTCTGCCTCCCGCCAACTTCCACGCGCCATCCTTCTCGCCATGTCCGAGACGCTGCCTCCTTCGCGCCTTCGAGCCTGGTGCTCACTCCTTCACGATGTTTTATTCGCTTCTCTTTCTCTCTCTCTCTCTCTCTCTCTCTCTCTGTCTCTCTCTCTCTCTCTCTCTCTCTCTCTCTCTCTCTCTGTCTCTCTCTCTCTCTCTCTCCGTCTCTCTCTCTCTCTCTCTCTCTCTCTCTGTCTCTGTCTCTGTCTCTCTCTCTCTCTCTCTCTCTCTCCCTCCCTCTCCCACACACCCACTCTGTCTCCACTCGCGATGTCTTCTGCCGCTCACCCTCGCTCGCTTCCTCTCCCTCTCGCCCTTTCCCTCGTGTGCTCTCCCTCGCGCTCTCTTTCTCGCGATGTCTCATTCTCTCTCTCTTTCGCGCCCGCAGCCATCGCACTCCCCTGCTCGGGCTCACTTTCTCTATCTCCATATCTCTCATGGAGCTACAAGTGAACGTATCGGTACTTTTTCTTCAATTGTAAAAAAGTTAAAATTATTATCACCGCTACTTTTGATAGTAGTGATCGATCCATTGGCTGAGGCTATTCGGCGAGACCCCAAAATATCTGCTCCAGACATCGGACTAAAGTTACATGAAATTACATTGTATGCTGATGATGTTCTAATTTTCTTATCAAACCCTGCTGTTTCAGGGCACCACCTTATACAGTGCGTCCACTCATTTAGCGCCTTTTCAGGTTATAAAATCAACTGTACTAAACCAGAGCCAATGCCTCTGGGGAATCTGCAGCAGGTACCTGACACGCAGGGCTCTCCTTTTAGATGTTTGCGGACAAGTTTTGTTTTCTTAGGCATATTTATCATACCTACGTTTGATCAATTGTCCAAAGCTAGCTTTGCACAGACATTTGACAATACCCAACAGGATCTTGAGCGATGGAGGACTCTTCCCAAGTCTTGGCTTGGCCGAATATCCTTGCTCAAAATTAACATTCTCCCTCGTCTGCTCTGCCCAATACGAATGATCCAGATATTTTTACCCAACAAATACTGAAACAAACATATGGCTTTTTTTCTTTATTTCATGTGGAACAAACAAATATCCTGTATTAAAATGGCTAAGATGCGGCTTCCCAGCTGTCTAGGGGTTCTGGATTTTTCAGAATCAAAATACATCAATTTTTATCTTATCTGGTTTCTTATGTACCACTAGGGTTCATTTATTTTTTCTGTGGACTGTCATTTTAAAACACAGAGACAATGATACTGACGTTTGGATTTCTACTGACTACAAAGTTATTTGGTTACTGTGGTGAGAGAGGTGGCGTTGTTTGATGGACAATGAATGTCTGTACAGGTTCGCGGCTTGTTTTGAATAAGCAAGGTCAGATGATCCTTTTAGACATACACACCGAGACAGATGCTCAGAGTTGAGATGGTTTTGGTCAATGAAAGACAGCAGTGAGTCGGTCGCTGGTTTAAACTTCCAGGAGCCCAAAAGGGGTGAGTTGAGATCGACCCAGAGTATTGATAAACGGCTCTCACATAGTACTGCAACTAGAAGAAGTTTCCAGAGAAAGAGGAAGGGAGAGAACGGTTTGAAACAGAAGAAACGTATTGATTAGAGATACTTGGATTCTCCCCAAGTAGCCCGTAAGGGTGAGCTAGATTCCATTCGAATACGAAAGTGTCATTGTCACATAGTTAATCCACAGGAGTCGGTTCTCTCGTGAGCGGAAACGTTTGTGAATAACACGTGTTTTTACCCTTTGACTGGCTGTGGTAGTTCACCAAGAAAGGTACCCTGTGGCAAATCACTGTTGGAGTTATTTCGCACGTCGTGGAACTGGAACTGGATACGTGACTATTACGTTGTGCGTTTGGGGTAACCGTGTGGAATCTACCAGTCTGTCTACCCTTGCCTGGGTGGTGATTTCCTTGAAGAGGGTTCCGTTTGTTATAAGCTTCTGTTGGTGATAATCCGTACGTGGGTTAGGTTTGAGTATCCTGTGGCCACCACTTTAGGATGTCCCGTAGCTGAATTCGGGTGTGGTTCCACTGGTGTTGAAAGGATATTCGTTGAAGATCACCGTCAGTGATACTTCGTGTGTGGATTGGAACAACATCGGAGATAAATCCTACTGCTATTCTTATTGTATTGCTGTCGTGGAATCTGTGGAATATCGACGTAATTGCCTTCTCACAACATTCGCCTTTCGATTACAAATATCTGCCTCATAACAACAATAACAAGTCTGTGCATTTGAAATGAACTGAACTTTCTTATGTACCATCTAACCCTAACTCTTGCCACCTGAGCCTGAATAAGTTTGGGAACTTTATCTATACACCTATATATGCATAACACTGCTGTCATTTGATCACCTGGTTAAGTTACGATGTTTAGTAGTTACTAATAAAGATGGTGGATTTTAATATCATAAACGGACTCCAGGTGTGTTCTGTTGCTGCTGATACTTTTTTAGTGTTGCGTGCATGTAACCGATACCTTCCCCAGGGTTGCGTACACATAACAGATTGACTAGGTTTGCAGGGACCCCTCTTCAAACATTGAAGATTCACAAGCAAAATGCCCTCTTATCAAATTGTTTTTTCTCAATAAGATGAAATTGGTCAAGGAGTATTGTCGCAATCCAATAAAAATGAATACAGTCTGGGACTGGAGGGCGATGCACAAGTTGAAGGCAGCACATCGAAAATATCACACTTCACTTCAAAAACCGGCAGCCCAGATTTTCAGCCCTATATAATGGTTTCTGGATTTAAATTTTGGATTTCTAAGGGTATTTTCCATGTAGGAGATTTGTTTGATGAAGGAACGATGATGTCTTTTAGTCAAATAGTACAGAACTTTAACATACACAACAAAGACCTTTTTCCTATTATTTCATTTAAGAGATTATATACAGAAGTAAACATAATTTTAACTGATTTCGATAGTTCTAACATAGAAAAGCGAGTGTTTTCTTCTAAGCGTGAAATCTCCATTAGTACTTTAAACAGCATCCTGAGGGAATGTTCTTGTGGAGAGGCTGAGCAGCTGGGAAGGGTCTTTGAGGAAGAGCTGGGAGTAGAAATTACAGCTGAAACATGGGAAGACATCTGTGATAATGCAAATAAAATTTCAGTTTGCAATTGAACTCAACCATTGCAACTCAGAATTCTGCATTGAGCCCATCTGACACAAGATCGTCACTCGAAATTTAAGACGGGGGCTTCTCCAATGTGTTCTAAATGTAAAGTAAATACTAGAACTTTCTCCCACTGTCTTTGAACTTGTCCCAAACTGCAGGCATACTGCAGTGATATTTTGGGTGAAATAGAAAAGATTCTGAAGGTGCAGCTTGAACTGGACTCAGTGTCTTTTCTCTTAGGTTTACCCAACAGGGGAAAAAAAAAATACACTTTTTTAAGATCCTTACTTTTTTGTGCGAGGAACAACTTTTTCCTTTGTTGGATATCCTATAAGGCCCCTGGACTTCTTATTTTTGGTAAATTAATCATTGACTTTTTCCTTTAGACTTTTTGACATGTATGGTACACTCAAAACAAATAGTTATTTTATAAAACATAGCAACATTTTCTGCAGTATGTAGGTGTAAACCTGTCTGCTATACTAGGAAGGGCTTTTGTATCGGATGTTGTGGTGATGTCTATATTTTGATGGAAGTGATCTGATTGATGATATCTGTGAGGGGAAGAAATGTAAGTGTAAATGTATCTGGAAATTGAAAGTTTTGTTATGCTGAGCAAAAAAAAGCAGTTCAAATTCTCTGACTGGAAGATTGTTCAAGGTGGCCTTGAGAAAGAGAACCTACAGGTAAAGAAGGAGGGGGAAAAGAGGGTGAACGAAAGGACGGGTTACGACGTGAGCTGATACAGATTAAAATATACTCCAAGCTCAGGCAGATCCCCCAGGTAGCAGGGGTAACAGGTTAGGCTCAAAGTTCAATTTAACATGGCGGGACGTGGAATGCAAAGGGGATTTCTCTGCGGTAGCGAGGACAGTGATGCCATCGGGATCAGCTGTAAACAGCTGTTTTGTAACTTGAAGGCAACACACACCAAATGGAAAAGAGTGAACTGTTGACAGGACTCTGATGAAGTTTCTCGGCCCAAAACGTCGACAATTTACTATTTTCCATACATACTGCCAGACCTTCTGAATTCCTCCAGCATTTGGTGTGAGGAAAAGAGTAAACAGTCGATATTTTGGGCCGAAACTCTTCATGTGGATCTGATTCTGAGGTGTTGTTTTGTATTTCGAAGATCCATAGATTTTCTCGTGTTTGTTTTGTAACTCGGTTGCCCACATCGTTTCCATTTACCCACCTGGGGGGATACAATAGGGAGTATGAAGGCATTTGTATTGACACACCTTACAATATTTATATCTAACGTTTAATGAGTTTGAAAATCCGATTCAGTGGGTATTTCAACGCATTCTTTAGTTCCTCTCAGAATTTGCTCTGAGTCAGGGTGTAAATACACGTGTTGGTGCAGGAACTGACAATCTGCAACGTTGCCGATGTGTGTAGTGTGATGTAACGGGGATCCGTGACAGAATCAACAAAACTCTTTGAAATCCGTTGAGCGATATAAAATGCCACCAGTGTTCCCCACAACAATAGGAAAGTGCCGGTGATGCTGAAGAGCAAAACGATGGATTTGCGTCGGTTCTCCATCTCCAGGTCCTTGTCATTCTCTCCATTCTTTTGTCCCCGGAGCCCCTGCGGGCTCGACTGGCCGCTAGAATCCAACTGACAGTCAGAATATTGAACAGTAAAATCAGAAAGAATGATATACAAGGGGTTAAATCCGGTGAAACATCTCAAATGCCGACCATGAGGGAGAGGTTTTGTAGCTTGGTGTAAAAACACATTCCCAGGAAACACTGTCAATTATGTCTTTAGACCCGTATACAAAGCCCCAGGAGACAGTCTCCAAACAGGCCAGCACACTCACTGTCCCGATAACCACAGCCGCCGTTCTCTCGGTGCAATATTTTGTTTTCAGCTTCTCACAGAAAATAGCCACAGATCGATGGACTGTGAAAGCGACAGTCAGCCAGACTGAGGTCGCAGTGCTCACAAAAAAAACAACCATAGATCGAATCTGCACACAGGAGTGATTCGCAGGAATGACTGAGGAAAATAAATCACAACAGTCCACTTCATCAGCGGATCGGAGATAACGATTAGGAAGTCGGCCGCTGCCATTCCCAGCAGGTAGCGAGTGACACATTTGGAGAGACCGCACTTTCCCCGGGATAGGATCACAATCGCCACCAAGTTCGCTGGAAGAGAGACAGGGATCAGCAAGTTGAGAAAATACTGAGCAGAAGCCGATGCAGCAGTTTGAGGGGATCCTGTAATATTTCCTCTTTATTGTTACATTTAGCGGTGGGAGGGTGGCGAGAGGGCGCAGAAACAGACAAAGACCTTACACATTAAAACAAAATCATTATGATCTGAATACGGATTCCTTACTGATGGCCGAAATGTGAAGTGGCAGTGGAAATCTAAAACTGGGTGACAACCTCCTGCGAGTCAGTACTGGATGGAACATTTTCTAGCGGCGCCTTCTGCTAATCGTCTGGATGAAATGAATAAATCCGGACGCTAATGACGGGATTCTTCCATTAGACAATCATTAACTTCCATGACGATCCCTGTCAGCGACAGAACAGGCAAAAGATGGAACAAAAACAGGAAATGCTGGAAACGCTCATCCAGGCAAACAAGAATATATAGGAAAACAGTTAAAGTATCTCTCCTCAGAGAGACCCCTGACACGTGTGTTAACTGGTTTCTCTTTCCATACAAGCTGCTTGGGGCTTAATGTTTCCAGCATAACCCGAGTATGATTCCTATTCCAGCATTTGCCACCTCACGGACTTTACAGCAGAACATTTCCTGATTCCAACAGATATAGCGCAATCTGAGACAACCTGTCAAACAGACATGACGCCAACCACTGTATCCATCACAGGGAAGCGCGGGAGAGGAATTCAACGTCGAGCAGCAAACTCGGTGCCGTAGTCAGATGTTTGTAACAGTGTCAGATGTAGATATAATATAAAACATTTCACAGTATTGATAACGATGAAGCACCACATCTTATTAATTGGCTTAGCAACAGCGTCTGTCTGCTTTGCCTCCAGTCATATTGCAGACATCCACTGGGGCTCCACAGGGGACTGTCTTGTCTCCATTTCTCTTCACCATTTACACCTCGGACTTCAACTACTGCACAGAGTCTTGTCACCTTCAGAAGTTTTCTGATCAGTCTGCCATAGTTGGATGCATCAGCAAGGGAGATGAGGCTGAGTACAGGGCAACGGTAGGAAACATGGTGTGAGCAGAATTATCTGCAGCTTAATGTGAAAAAGACTGAGGAGCTGGTGGTAGACTTGAGGAGAGCTAAGGTACCGGTGATCCCTGTTTCCATTCAGGGGGTCAGTATGGACATGGTGGAGGATTACAAATACCTGGGGATATGAATTGACAATAAACTGGACTGGTCAAAGAACACTGAGGCTGTCTACAAGAAGGGTCAGAGCTGTCTCTATTTCCTGAGGAGACTGAAGTCCTTTAACATCTGCCGGACAATGCTGAGGATATTCTACGAGTGTGTGGTTGCCAGTGCGATCATGTTTGGTGTTGTGTGCTGGGGCAGCAGGCTGAGGGTAGCAGACACCAACAGAATCAACAAACTCATTCGTAAGGCCAGTGTGTTGTGGGGATAGAACTGGACTCTCTGACGGTGGTGTCTGAAAAGAGGATGCTGTCTAAGTTGCATGCCATCATGGACAATGTCTCCCATCCACTACATAATGTACTGGGTGGGCACAGGAGTACATTCAACCAGAGACTCATTCCACCGAGATGCAACACAGAGCGTCATAGGAAGTCATTCCTGCCTGTGGCCATCAAACTTTACAACTCCTCCCTTGGAGGGTCAGACACCCTGAGCCAATAGGCTGGTCCTAGACTTATTTCCTGGCATAATTTGCATATTACTATTTAACTATTTATGGTTTTATTACTATTTAATTATTTACGGTGCAACTGTAACGAAAACCAATTTCTCCCGGGATCAATAAAATATGACTATGACTATGGCTATTATTAAAAAAAACAGAACAGTTCCATCTTACAACACGGAACTAGTCACATTTGCTAAAGTATCACTACCAGTCGATGCTTTATTGTTGTACCAAACTCTGAAAGCTGCTCACATAAAAATGCAGACAATCAATTGATGAATCACCCTTATAAACACAATATTTGCAAATGCAATGTGCCTCCTACAAGACCAAAAGCACAGAGACAGGAACATCCCATTCTTGATCACAAACCGCTGCCTGGCCCACTCAGACCCACAGAAACTGGTCGATTCGCTGAATTCCTGCAGATGTTTGTTTTTAGATCCAAATCCCAGCATCTATAGTCCCGGTGTTTCCACTCCATTCTTGAAATGCCGAATACCGGGACTGGAATGTGACAGTTTAAACCAGCGGCAGAATCAATCACAACATTGGAATTCAACTTCAACATCCGCCCACGACAGCTGACACTGCGGCTTACCAGGAATTCCAAAGTCTAAAATAAAAGGAAAGTAAACGTCTTCTATCCGCCTGTTGACCGGATACACCATTTCAGTGCGAATCTGTGATTTTTGTTGTTCCTGTATTAACACCTCCGGCAGACAGCTGATGCATTCGAAGTGGCCTTGATTTATGCAGAGGATCTGTCTCCAGAGATACGAATATACACCTCACTATCTTGGTTAGTTATAGTTGCTTGAATAAACACTTCAATTCAATGCTATTGTCTCTAATGTAAATATTGGAGCGATTGGAAACAAATACATCAGCACTTTTTGGCATTACCTCAGCAGCGTCACTAGTGGAAATCAACCGATAGATTTAATTTCAAAACTGAGCTTCGTGACGGAGCAGCTACATTTGCAGATTTCATCTTTTTGTTGGCTAATTATTCATCTCTGAACGGAGACATGCGACACTGACCGATCCCTACCTCTGTCCCAGCAGTTTCCCATTTTGGACTGTCCTTCAGATTCTTCCTGGTGACACACACTCACTCACACACATAGACTGTCTGTCTGTCTGTCTGTCTGTCTCTCTCTCTCACACACACACACACACACACACACACACACGGAACAATTGTACAATTGTGTTTCTATGTTATAGTGACTGTCCTGTTGTGCATTCTATTTATTATTAATTACTATAAATTGCACATTGCACATTGAGACATAGACGTAACAAAGATTTTTACTCATGTATATGAAGGATGTAATTGATAAAGTCAATACAATTCAAAACATACAAACACAAATTCGGACAAATATACAATAGAGAAACCGAGATCAGGATGGAACCGGTCAAATGAGCATGTTGCTGATGAACAAACAGGAGAAAATCTGCAGATGCTGGAAATCCAAGGCAACACAATGAACTCCGCTGATTCCTCCAGCATTTTGTGTGATGTAGCAGTCTTTAATGGGCATCTCAAATCTTGTCAAAGGACAAAAGAAATTGAGAAGAAATATTTCAGTCTGCAAAGGAAGAGGCAAATCGGCTACAGGAATAAATACAGTACTCAAAATAGGCAGATGAATGGATGCAGGAGATAAAACTGCGTAGATTGTATAAACACGGGAAAATCTGCAAATGCTTGAAATCCAATTTCCTCCAGCATTTTGTGTGTGATATTGGTGATCTAATAGTCTTTAATGAGTATCTCAAATGTCAAAAGAAATTGAGAAATATTTCAGTCGGCAAAATAATGAGCAACACACATAATCATTGCTGGTGAACACAGCAGGCCAGGCAGCATCTATAGGAAGAGGTGCAGTGGATGTTTCACATCCCTGCTCTTGTACTCTCGACCTCTCGAAATGAATGCTATAAATTGCATTTGTCTTCCTCACCACCAATTCAACCTGCAAGTTAACCCTTAGGGTGTTCTGCACAAAGATTCCCAAGTCCTTTTGCATCTCTGATTTTTTGGATTTTCTCCCCATATGGAAAATAGTTTGCACATTTATTTCAACTACCAAAGTACATGACCGTGCCTTTTCTAACATTATATTTCATTTGCCACGTTCGTGCCCAGTCTCCTAATCTATCTAAGTCCTTCTGCATCCTTTTACGTCCTTCTGCACCCCCCTGTTTCCTCAACACTAACTGCCACTCCACCAATCTTTGTATCATCTGCAAACTTGGCAACAAAGACATCTATTTCATCATCTAAATCATTATATACAGCATAAAAAGAATTGGTCCCAACACCGACCCCTGCGGATCATCACTAGTTACTGGCAGTCAACCTGACAAGGATACTATACTCCCACTAGCTGCATGCCTGTTCTTATCAGATGATTTTACAACTCGTTCTTTATTAACGTTTCCCTTATCTTACCCACAATACATGTTAAATTCACTGGTCCATAGTTACAAGGGTCAGCGCAGTCACCCTTCTTACATACCAGTAAAATGTTAGCCTATTTCAAGACCTTCAGGATTTTACCAATCTTAAGAGAATTTTGAATAATTCTTGTTAGGCCTTTGTATTTTCAATCCTAGACTAGTTTAAGTACCCTTGGATAGATGTTGTCTGACACTGAGATTTATTAACTTTCAGGCTTTTCACTTTCTAAGATCTCTGAGTCACTTTAAGGAACTTTATTTTTCCCTAAATTTACAGGCGTATTGCTAAAATCTTTGCAGGTGAACACTTCAGCAAAATAAGAGTTGAGAGTATCTGCTATGTCCTTCTCTGCATAATTTAATACCCCACTGTTATTCCAAATACACTTAACTTCCTACTTGACGTTTCTTTTACAACTCAAGTATTGACAAAGTCCCTTGGGATCAATCTTATCATTATCAAGAATATCCTTCTCAACCTGTCTTTGGCAATCACAATTTCCCACTTGACTATAGCTCTCATATTTACATATGCCTTATGGTTAAACTTTATGACTATTTTTACTGTAGTCCATATATAGATGTCACCCATGTACACAAGGAACAGTGTCCTACACCCAATGCCTGCACCATCCAGCTCGCCTTTGGACTCTGGAAGGAAACCGATGTGGTCACCTTCTATTTGCTCCATGCAACACTTGGCCTGTGGGCCTGATCTCCATGATCTTCATGATCTTCAATGGCAAGAGCGTAGCAGTTTTTAAGCGAGGTTCTCAGACAGTCAGCCTGAGTCCACTAGCACTTTTTGGAAACTTTTGCCTGTACCAGAGTCTATGAATTCTTGAAGTTAAAAGTGAGACAAAGGAATCCTGGTGGTTCCCCTGTGGCAGGGAAAGTAAAAGTCAGGCAGTGTGGTAGTGACAGGAGACTCAGTACTTAGTGGGGACAGGCAGGAGATACTGTGGCAGCAAAATAAACACAAGGATGGTGTGTTGCCTCCCTGGTGCTGGAGTCCAGGGTGTAGGGGTGCAGCTGTAGGATATTGTCAAGAGGAAGGGTGAAAAGCCAGAGGTCCTATTGCAAATTGGCGCCAATGTCATTGTCAAAGACTGAGAAGAGATCCTACGTACTGAGTGTATAGAATTAGGAAAGAGGCCTCTTTCCATCTGTCACCCATGTACACAAAGATCAGTATCTTGTGGCCAGAGAACACACCATCTATCTTGCCTTTAGTCTCTGGAAGGAAACCAGTGCGGTCTGCAATAAGGTATAATTGCAGTTCCACTCAGAGCTCCTCCCCAGACCCAGGACAGCACACAATGGCAATACCGCAATTTGTGAGTGTAATCACACTTACAGCAAAATATTCTCAACCGGCCACAATTTGACAACTCCACTGGTCCTGGGATCGCTGAGATTTGCTCCCGGAATCAGGCACTGGCTCTCGCTGCTCTTCATCCTAGACCGAACTTCGTATTCTGACCGTGAACTTGGGCTCTGTCTCTGCAGGAAATAGCTGTTATTGGTTTGGCCCTGACCATATCCACAGTAAATGCATTACCTCATATCGCCACTTTCCTCCTCATTCCCAAGTACGCGAAGGACACTACCTTGTAGCCAGTGAATGGACCATCCAACTCGCCTTTAGTCTCTGGAAGGAAACCAATGCAGCCACCGACTATTCGCCAGTCAGCATGAGTCCACCAAAAATTTTGCTAACGTTTGCCTGTACCTGATTCAATGACATAAAGACAGACATAAAGATATGGAAGGCACTGGCGTGGAGGGCTGCGAACAACATGAAGGAAATCTGGAAGTCGAACCTGACCAGAGGGCTGAAAAAGAGGATTTTCATTGCAGTTATAGAGTCCACTCTCATGTACGGATGCGAGACGTGGACACTCACTAAGACGATGCGAAAGTATCTAGATGGTTGCGATACACGAATGCTCCGGATGGCTCTTGACGTGAACTGGCCACAGCACATGATGAACTTCGAACTCTATAACAACCTACCGATGCTCACCACTAAAATCGAGGCGAGAAGACTGCAACTAGCGGGGTACTGTCTACGCCACCCCAAGCTATCTGCCAGCCTAGTCACCATATGGGAGCCCAAGCACAGGAGGATGAACCCTGGGCACCCTCCCAAGACTATGGCCAACACGCTCCGAGAAGACAGCGGCGTGGCTAGTGTAGATGAACTGAACAGACTGATGAGGGAGAGGGAGAAGTGCCCGATGCCGGCCCCCTGGGCCTGAGTTGACGTAGTAGTAGTAGTAGTGATTCAATGATTTTTTTTAAGTTATAAATGAGATTTTGAAACCCTGGTGGTTCCCTTGTGGCAGGGAAACATACACTCATGCAGTGTTTTAGTGATTGGGAACTTGATAGTTAGTGGTACAAACAGGAGATACTGTGCACACAATAGAGACTCCAGGATGCTGTGTTGTCTCCCGGGTGCTCGGGTCCAGATGTATCAGGGTGGCTGCAGGATATTCTCAAGGGGAAGAGTGAACAGCCAAAGCTCGTGGTGCATAATGGCACCAATGTCATTACCAAAAAAGGAGATGAGGTTCTAGAGACTGAGCATATAGTGACAGGAAATAGGGTGAAGAGAAGGTAATAATTTCTGGATTACTCCTGGTGCCATGGGCGAGTGTAGCTAGGAATGGGCTTATAGCATATTTGAATGAGTGACTGAGGAGATGGTGCAGGGGGCAGGGTTCACGCTCGGATCATTGGAACCTTTCACTGGTCAAGGACTGATCTGTAGAACAGGGACGGGTTGCACCTGAACTGGAGGGGAACTAATATGCTGGCTGGGAGTTTTCAGAGGGTTTAAACTAGTTTTGCAGGGGGCTGAGAAATGGAACACCAGGTCAGTAAGTGAAGGATTGGACCCGAAGGTAGATATCAGTGAAAGTATGGCCAGGCAAAATCATATTAACAGGTATTCTGAGACACATAGTTTCAATGGTGTGTATTTCAATGTCAGGAATGTTATGGATAAAGGTCAATAACATAAAACATGGATCAGTACATGGAACTACAATGTTGTGGCCATTACAGAGACTTTGTTGAGAGATGGGCAGGGCTGCATGATTAATCTACCAGGCTTTTGAGGTTTTTGAAAAGATAGAGAAGGAGGTAAAAGAGGAATGAGTTGGACTACCAGTCGGGGACAATATTACAGCTGCACTCAAGGGAGAACTAGAGGAGGGTTCAAACGTTGAGTCCATTTGGGTAGAACGCAAGAACAGGAAGGGTGCAATCTAACTAATGGGATTGTACTACAACCTAGTCAAGCCGCTTGCATCGAGTTCAAACTCATTGTCTTTCCTCTCTTTTGTCTGTATTCCTGTCTATCCTGTTTACCGAATTAGCTCTCATTGGCAACAGTATTATCTCCTGCTCACGGTCACACTGACTGCAACTCACATTTACACTATTCTGCACATCACTCACAAATCTACAGGATACTGGTTCCCCTCCAGTTCAGAAGCATATAACCATATAACAATTACAGCACGGAAACAGGCTATCTCGGCCCTTCTAGTCCGTGCCGATCCCCTACTCTCACCTAGACCCACCGACCTGCACTCGGTCCATAACCCTCCATTCCCTTCCTGTCCATATATCTATCCAACTCAACTTTAAACGACAACATCGAACCTGCCTCAACTACTTCTGCTGGAAGCTCGTTCCACACAGCTACCACTCTCTGAGTAAAGAAGTTCCCCCTCATGTTACCCCTAAACTTCTGTCCTCTAATTCTCAACTCAGAATCTATCTCTTCTGTACATGTCGCTCTACCACAGATGAAATAGCAATGATTCAAGAACTTCAATCTTGCTCCATGCCTCAGCCCCTCAGTGACATATTCATCTGAATCATCATTCTATTTTTATCCTCACCAATATGTGGCACAACGTGTAATCTCGAGATTACTGCTCTGAAAGTTGAGCTTTTTAAGTTCTGTCCTAATTCCCCCTATTCACTTTGTAGAAGTTCAACCCTCTTTTTACCATGTTTTTTTTTTTTGGCATTTGATAAGGTTGCCCCATGCAAGGCTCCTTTAGACTGTATGGAGGCATGGAATACAAGGAGACCTTCTTTGTGGATCTAGAATTGGCTTGCCCACAGAAACAAAGGGTGATTGTAAATGCTTCATATTCTCCATGGTGGTCGGTGACCCATGATTTTCCACAGGAATCGATTCTGGGACCTATCCTCTTTGAAATTTTTATAAATGACCCGGATGAATTAGTAGAATGGTGGTAAGCTTACTGATGATACCAAGGTTGGGGTTACTGTGCTTTGTCTGGAGGGCTCTCAGTGATTAAACTGGACATTTATAGGATGCAGAACTGGGCTGAGAAGTGGTAGATGGATTTTAACCAAGAGAAATGTGAAGTGGTTAATTTGGTATGTCCAATTTGAGGACAGAATATAATTTAAATGGTAAGACTCTAGGCAGTGTAGAAGATCTGAAAGATCTTGGAGTCCGTTTCGATAGGACACTGGAAACTGCAGATTGACAGTGTTGTTAAGAAGGCGTATGTTCTGCTGTCATCAACCATGGGATTGAGTCCAAGAGTTGTGAGGTCATGTTATAGCTATATAAGACCTTGGTCCGACCCCACTTGGGTGTGTTGTGATCAGTGTGGAGAGCTGTCAGAGGTTACAATGGGACATTGATAGGATGCAAATCTGGGCTGAGAAGCGGCAGATGGAGTTCAACCCAGATAAGTGTGAGGTGCTTCATTTTGGTCGCTCAAATACGATGGCTGAATATGGTATTAATGGTAAGACTCTTGGCAGTGTGGAGGAACAGAGGGTTAGGGTTGCGAGACGGTGTGGTCTGAGTCCATAGGGCACTCAAAGCTGCTACTCAGGTTGACTCTGTGGTTAAGAAGGCATATGGTGCATTGGCCTTCATCAATCCTGGGATTGAGTTTAAGAGTTGAGAGGTAATGGTGCAACTATATAGGACCTGGTCAGACCCTACATGGAGTACTGTGCTCAGTTCTGGTCACCTAACTATAGGAAGGGCGTGGAAACCATAGGAAGGGCGCAGAGGAGACTTACAAGGATGTTGTCTGAATTGGGGAGCATGCCGTATGAGAATAAGTTGAGTGAATTCTGCCCTTTCTTCTTGGAGCGATGGAGGATGAGAGGTTACTTGATAGAAGTGTACAAGATAATGAGAGGCATTGATTGTATGGATAGTCAGAGGCTTTTCCCCAGGGCTGAAATGGTTAACACGAGAGAGTTTTAAAGTGCTTGGAAGTAGGTACAAAGGAGATGTCGGGGGTATGTTTTTTTTACGCTGAGAGTGGTGAATGAGTGGAGTGGTAGAGGCGGAAACGATATGGTCTTTTAATAGACTCTGGATGGCTACATGGAGGTTAGGAGAATACAGGGCTATGGTTAAAGCCTAGGTAGTTGAAAGGTAGGGACATGTTCAGCACAGCTTTGTGGGCCGAAGGGCCTGTATTGTGCTGTATGTTTTCTATGTTTCTACCTATATTAATTTACTGGATGACCTCAACCTTGTGACATTCTGCCTAATGAGCAATGCAGCTCCCCAACCTCATTCACCTCCCTCTGGACTGTTTGAATCATCTGAATCCTGGAATATTTAGCTATCACCCCTGCCTTTCTCTCAGCTAGATCTTTGTAGTGGCTAATTTACTGTGTCACAGAGTAATATTCGCTACAATTACGTCTGCCTTAACTGTACTATACCTTGCACTGAAATAAACACACTTCAGCCCCTTGGAGCCACTGTGCTCATTAACAATGCCCCATCTTGACTTCTTGATGGGGTTTCTCGACCTCGTCTCTACTTTTTGCTCAATGCTACTTACTGACCTGTACCTCTGGTTCCCACCCATCCCCTTCCTCCACACACATGCCAAATGAGAAAACTCTGCAATGCTGCAACAAAACTCCCTGGCAGAATATTAGCTCCCCTCAGTACAGGTGTAACCCATCCTCCTTACACCAGTCCCACCTATCCTGGAAAACAACGCAGTGATCTGTGTACCTGATGCCATCAGTCTCGCACCAGATTGTTAGCCATACATTTCACCTCACACCTTACAATCTCTTAGCTCAAAAGCATGTGGCCCCTGAATTAATCCTGAGATCACCACCCCAGAGTCCTACTACTTAAATTTCTACCCAACTGCCCAGATGGTATTTGCAGGACCTTCCCTCTGTTGTAAGTTCTAATAAGGAACACAACCTCTGGCTGCTCCCCCTGCCCTGGCATGATGTAGGTAACACTCATTTCAACAGATACTCTCGACTGTGTCCCCCACTCCCTCCCCGCTAAAGTATTTTGCTGCATGTCATTCCATTCCTGTATATTCATGTATTTATCTGATTGCCTCTTTGTAATGAAAATTGTTTTAACAGTCAGTCAGTGTTCTTTCTTATTTCAGCTCAGGGTATTTACATATGTGTTTGAAAACAAAGGAATTTTGAGAACATCTTTTGGTATCCTGCTTTATACAGGTATTCCTGTCATTTTGAGGACATCTTTCTCTGTGCAACAGATTGACGGTGGATATGCAATGGCAAGCATTTAAAGGTTGCATGGATGAACTACAACAATTGTTCATCCCAGTTTGGCAAAAGAATAAATCAAGGAAGGTAGTGCACCCGTGGCTGACAAGAGAAATTAGGGATAGTATCAATTCCAAAGAAGAAGCATACAAATTAGCCAGAGAAAGTGGCTCACCTGAGGACTGGGAGAAATTCAGAGTTCAGCAGAGGAGGACAAAGGGCCTGATTAGGAAGGGGAAAAAAGATTATGAGAGAAAACTGGCAGGGAACATAAAAACGGACTGTAAAAGCTTTTATAGATATGTAAAAAGGAAAAAACTGGTAAAGACAAATGTAGGTCCCCTGCAGACAGAAACAGGTTAATTGATTATGGGGAGCAAGGACATGGCAGACCAATTGAATAATTACTTTGGTTCTGTCTTCACTAAGGAGGACAAAAATAATCTTCCAGAAATAGTAGGGGACAGAGGGTCCAGTGAGGTGGAGGAACTGAGCGAAATACATGTTAGTAGGGAAGTGGTGTTAGGTAAATTGAAGGGATTGAAGGCAGATAAATCCCCAGGGCCAGATGGTCTGCATCCTAGAGTGCTTAAGGAAGTAGCCCAAGAAATAGTGGATGCATTAGTGATAATTTTTCAAAACTCGTTAGATTCTGGACTAGTTCCTGAGGATTGGAGGGTGGCTAATGTAACTCCACTTTTTAAAAAAGGAGGGAGAGAGAAACCAGGGAATTTTTGACCGGTTAGCCTAACGTCGGTGGTGGGGAAACTGCTGGAGTCAGCTATCAAGGATGTGATAACAGCACATTTGGAAAGCGGTGAAATGATCGGACAAAGTCAGCATGGATTTGTGAAAGGAAAATCATGTCTGACGAATCTCATAGAATTTTTTGAGGATGTAACTAGTAGAGTGGATAGGGGAGAACCAGTGGATGTGGTATATTTGGATTTTCAAAAGGCTTTTGACAAGGTCCCACACAGGAGATTAGTGTGCAAACTTAAAGCACATGGTATTGGGGGTAAGGTATTGGTGTGGGTGGAGAATTGGTTAGCAGACAGGAAGCAAGGAGTGGGAATAAACGGGACCTTTTCAGAATGTCAGGCGGTGACTAGTGGGGTACCGCAAGGCTCAGTGCTGGGACCCCAGTTGTTTACAATATATATTAATGACTTGGATGAGGGAATTAAATGCAGCATCTCCAAGTTTGCGGATGACACGAAGCTGGGTGGCAGTGTTAGCTGTGAGGAGGATGCTAAGAGGATGCAGGGTGACTTGGATAGGTTGGGTGAGTGGGCAAATTCATGGCAGATGCAATTTAATGTGGATAAATGTGAAGTTGTCCACTTTGGTGGCAAAAATGGGAAAACAGATTATTATCTGAATGGTGGCCGATTAGGAAAAGGGGAGGTGCAACGAGACCTGGGTGTCATTATACACCAGTCATTGAAAGTGGGCATGAAGGTACAGCAGGCGGTGAAAAAGGCGAATGGTATGCTGGCATTTATAGCGAGAGGATTCGAGTACAGGAGTAGGGAGGTACTACTGCAGTTGTACAAGGCCTTGGTGAGACCACACCTGGAGTATTGTGTGCAGTTTTGGTCCCCTAATCTGAGGAAAGACATCCTTGCCATAGAGGGAGTACAAAGAAGGTTCACCAGATTGATTCCTGGGATGGCAGGACTTTCATATGAAGAAATACTGGATGAACTGGGCTTGCACTCGTTGGAATTTAGAAGATTGAGGGGGGATCTGATTGAAACGTATAAGATCCTAAAAGGATTGGACAGGCTAGATGCAGGAAGATTGTTCCCGATGTTGGGGAAGTCCAGAACGAGGGGCCACAGTTTGAGGATAGAGGGGAAGCCTTTTAGGACCGAGATTAGGAAAAACTTCTTCACACAGAGAGTGGTGAATCTGTGGAATTCTCTGCCACAGGAAACAGTTGAGGCCAGTTCATTGGCTATATTTAAGAGGGAGTTAGATATGGCCCTTGTGGCTACGGGGTCAGGGGGTATGGAGGGAAGGCTGGGGCGGGGTTCCGAGTTGGATGATCAGCCATGATCATAAGAAATGGCGGTGCAGGCTGAAGGGCCGAATGGCCTACTCCTGCACGTATTTTCTATGTTTCTATGTTTCTATATCTATCCTGTACCTTGTGAAATAATCCCAGAAACTTCAGCCATCTCTTCACTGCTCTAATCACTGCCAAGATCGTTCTCCAGTGTCCTCTGGGCAAGGTCCTCTCTCTGCCTCTGTAAATCTCTTTATTGCATATTTGTGAGTTATGCTTCACCCTCTCAAATTGCCACACGAATTCAATCATATTATGGTCACAGCCTCGTAAGGGTTCGGTTACTTTAAGTTCCCTTATGATATCGGGGCTGTTACGTATCATCCAATCTAAAGATAGATTTTCCCTGAGATTTTCAATCACAAACTGCTCTAAAAAGCCATCTCGTAGGTATTGAACAAATTCCCTTTCTTGTAATTCAACACCAACCTGATTTTCCCAGTCCCCTTCCATACTGAAGTTACCCATTAAAATTGTGGCATTACCCTTCTTTTCAGAATCAGAATCAGGTTTATTATCACCCGCATGTGACATGAAATTTGTTAACTTAGCAGCAGCAGTTCAATGCGATACATAAGAAAGAAGAAGAAAAAAACTGAATAATTAAGTAAATCAATTACAGTGTACGAATATTGAATAGATTAAAATCATGCAAAAAACAGAAATAATATATATTAAAAAAGTGAGGTGGTGTCCAAGTGTTCAATCTCCATTTAGGAATCAGATTGCAGACGGGAGGAAGCTATTCCTGAATCGCTGAATGTGTGCCTTTCGGCTTCTGTACATCCAGCCTGATGGTAACAGTGAGAAAATGGCACGCACTGCATGCTGAGTTCCTTTATAATGGACGCTGCCTTTCTGAGACGCCGATCCTTGGAATATCCTGGGTAGTTTATGGCTAGTACCCAAGATGGATCTATCTAAATTTACAACCCTCTGTGACTGGTTCGGAAGTTGATGAAAAAAAAATCTTGAGAGGCAAGATTTATGAACATTTGGTGAGGCATAATATGATTAGGAATAGTCAGCATGGCTTTGTCAAAAGCAGGTTGTGCCTTACGAGACTGATTGAATTTGTTGAGGATGTGATGAAACACATCGATGAGGGGAGAGCAGTAGCTGTAGTGTATATGGATTTCAGTAAGGTATTGGACAAGTTACCCCATATAAGGCTTATTGAGAAGGTAAGTAGGATCCAAGGGGACATTGCTTGTGGAAAGCATAGACAGGGTGCAGAGGATATTTACAAGGATATTTCCTGGATTTAGGATTACTCCTTATGAAAGCAGGTGAATCAACTTGGCCTTTTCTCCTTGGAGCGATGGAGGATGAGAGGTGACCTGACAGAGGTGAATAAGATGTTGAGAGGCATTGATTGTGCGGATAGTCAGAGGCTTTTTTTTCCCAGGGCCAAAGTGGCTGACCTGAGATGGAACAGTTTTAAAGTGCTTGGAAGTAGGTACAGAAGAGACGTCGGGGTAAGTGTTTTTGCACAGAGAGTGGTGAGAGCGTGGAAAGGGCTGCCTGCAATGGTGGTGGAGGCAGTTACAATGGGGTATTTTAAGAGACTCCTGGATAGGTACATGGAGCTTAAATAATTTCTATAGTAAGGACATATGAGGCACAGCTTTGTAGGCCGAAGGGTCTGTATTGTGCTGTAGGCTTTTTAACTTCTTTCTATCAGGTGCAGTAGTGCACCCATTCCCCCCGCCCCCACCACTTGCAAGACGGTGATGTAGCCTGTCAGAATGTTCTCCACGGTACATCTATAGAAGTATTTGAGTGTATTTGTTGACATACCAAATCTCTTCAATTTTTTAATAAAGCATAGCTGCTGTCTTGCCTGCTTTATAACTGCATCGATATGTTGGGACGAGGTTAGATCCTCAGAGATCTTGACATCCATGAACTTTAAACTGCTCACGCTCTTAACTTCTGATACCTCTGTGAGGATTGGTATGTGGTCCTTCATCTCTTTCTGAAGTAGCGTCCACAATCAGCTCTTTTATCCTACTGACATTGAGTGCCGCGTTGTGCAGTGAAGCTATTTCACTAGTTGGCATTCCTTATACCTGTATGCCCTCTCGTTACCACCTGAGATTCTATCAAACATGGTTGTATCATCAACAAATTTATAGATGGTATTTGAGCTATGCCTCGTCACACAGTCGTGGGTATAGAGAGAGTGGAGCAGTGGACAAAGAACACACTCTTGAGGTTCACCAGTGTCGATTGTCGAGCATGAGGAGATGTTATCACCAATCCGCACAGATTGTGGTCTTCCGGTTAGGGAAAGGAGGATCCAATTGCAGAGGGAGGTACAGGGGCCAATGTTCTGCAACTTCTCAATCAGGATTCTGGGAATGATGGTATTAACTGCTGAGCAATAGTTGATGAACAGCATCCTGACATCGGTGTTTGTGTTCTCCAGGTGGGCTAAAGCTGTGTGAAGAACCATTGAGATTGTATCTGCCGTTGAACTATTGTGGCGATAGTCAAATTGCAAAGTGTCCAGATCATTGCTGAGGCAGAACTTCAGTCTAGTCATGACCAATTTCTCGAAGTATTTCATCACTGTATATGTTCGTGCTACCAGGCGATAGTCATTAAGGCAGATCACATTATTCTTCTTAGGCACTGGCATAGTTGTTGCCTTTTAGAAACAACTGGGAACTTCTGCCCGTAGCAATGGGAGGTTGAAAATGTCCTTGAATACTGCCACCAGGTGGTTGGCACAGGTTTTCAGAACATTTCCAGGCTCTCCATCGGGACCCTCCACCTTCAGCGGGCTCACCCTCTTTAAAAACAGCTTAACATCGGACTCAGAGACAGAGATCACTGGGTCATCAGGTGCAGCAGGCAACTTCACAGCTGTAGTTATATTCTCCTTTTCAATGCGGGCGAGTTCATCTGGTAGTGAAGCTCTTAGCTTTCACTTTGTATGAAGTCATGTCTGGCAAACACTGCCAGAGTTACCATACATCCAATGTCACCTCCAAACTCATTCAAAATTGTTTCTTCGCCCTTGATATACCCCGCCGCAAACCATACCTGGTTTTCTGATGCAGGCCTTGATCGCCAGAGTTGTATGCCATAGATCTAGCCTTCAGCAGACGACGTACCTCCTGGTTCATCCACGGCTTTTCGTTTGGGAATGTAAGTACATGACTTTACAATCTCAACCCCACATTTTGGCTACTATAAGGAGACCTATTTTCGACGACCAGTTTTTACCCTTTGCAATTTCTTAAATCCGCCCACAAAGATTCAACATTCTCTGACCCTATGTCACCTCTATCTAAAGATGTAATTCCATCTTTTACTAGAGGAGCCACATCACCGCCTGTGCCACCCTTCCTATATTTTGATACAAAGTATATCATTTGATGTTACACTCTCAACTATGGCCTTCTTTCAGCCATGACTCAGTGATGCCCACAACACCAAACTGACCAGTCTCTAATTGTGCCATGAGTTCATTCACATTATACCAAGTGCTACGCACATTTAAATACATCACCTTCAGTCCTGAATTATTTGTCCTTTTAAATGTTGTTCCTGTGGTACAATTTAACTCTTTGCTCTGTTTGGATTTGTACCCAATCATTACTTGTTCTTCTTTACATTCATGTTATACTCATCATCTACTTGTAAACCTGTTGGGTTACGCTCAGCTCTGTCATAATGGTTCCCAGTATATGGAACAAATCGTAGAACAGTACAGCACAGGAACAGACTGTTTGGCCCATAATATCATGTCAAACCATCTGAAAAGTAAATCAGTAAACCCCCAAAAACTAATCTTTCTGACCAACACAAAGTCCACCTCACCCCATCCTCCTCATATCAATGTACCTATCTCAACATCCCGTAAAAGCCCCTGATGTATTTAACTCCACCACCATAATTGGCATCCGGCACTCTCTGAGTTAAAAAAAAAAGCATCTCCCTCACATCTCATCACCTCTCATCTTCAATGTATTAGACACTTTACCCTACGATAAAGACACCCCATGTCTAGTCGATCCGTCTCTGACATATAGTTATAAATCTCTATCTGATCTCTCCTCAGCCTCTGCTACTCCAAAGAAAACTACCAAGTTCGTCAGACCACTTATGTTAGCACATGCCCTGTAAACCAGACAGCATCCTAGTAAACTTCTGCTCCTTCTCCAATGCTCAATTCTCAAAATGGGTGAACTAGAACTATATTCGATAGTTCAAATGTGGCCTCAGTGGAGTCCTTTTACAGCTGAAACATCACTTCTTGAATTGAGCTCAGTAACTCAGCTAATAAAAGCAAGCATTTGATAAGCATTCTTAACCACAGATTGACCCGTGTAGTCACTTTCCAGGAGCTGTGAACTTGGACGTCAATCCTCTCTGTTCAGCAACACTGTTAAGGGTCTTCTCCTTAGCATTTAACTATTTGCTTTTGGTCTACCAAGTTGCAGCCCCTCACATTTATCCGTGTTCAGCTTGATCTGCCATTTCTCTGTCCTTAGCTGTGAATAATCTATATTACGCTGTATTCATTGCCAGTCTTCTTCATTATACACAACTGCACCACTATTGGTATAATTCACAAACGAACTAAAGCACCCATCTACATTTTGATTTCGGTCATCTTCATTTCATGGTAAAATTTTTTAAATTAATTATTATTGAAAATCAACAACAAATACATTAAAGTAATCAAGTGAACATGTCAATACGTACAATAAGAATTAAGTTAACAAATAAGTGATTAACAAAGCTAAACAATATATCAATAATAATAAGAAAAAAAATGTTAAAACTATTTTTTGGGAAAAGGAAAGGAGGAAAACAGAACCTCTACTAACTAAAAAAAAAAACTACTAAAAACAAACAAACAAACATTGGGAGCAGAACCCCAGAGCTATACACCATACAAGCTTCCATAAAAGAAAAACATCAATCCGCCAACCAAATCCATTTAAACAAGAATCTGAAGGGTCCATCAAAAGAACCCCACCTTTTCTCAAAGACAAATCGAGGATCAAAAGTCAGTTTCCAGGAGCTGTGACTTCTGATTTTCTCCAAACTAAGACATAACATCACCTGAGAGAACCATTGTATCAAAGTGGGGGCAGAGGCATCTTTCCATTTCAATAAAACAGCCCTTCTGGCCAATAATCTGACAAATGCAATTACGTAGAAATACCATAAATATATTGAGGGATTATACCGAACAAAACTGTCAATTTATTAGGTTGTTGGTTAATTTTTGAAACTTTAGAAATTGTAGAGAAAATACATTTCCAAAACTGTTTCAATACAGAACACGACCAAAACATATGTGTCAATGTAGTGGTCTCAGGTTTACATCTATCCCACTGACTTTCAACATTAGGAAATATTTTTGACAGTCTCTCCTTTGTCAAATAGTAACAATGTACAATTTTAAATAGAATTAGAGAGTGACTGGCATAAATCGAAGAAGATTTAACAAACTTCATAATTCGCAACCAATCCTCTGTTATCAAGGTCATGTTAAGTTGTCTTTCCCAATCTTGCTTAATCTTAAGTAAAGGATAATTGTACTGTTGTAATAGTAAATTATAAGTTTTCTCAATAAAACCTTTCACTAAAGGTTTCATTTTTAAAATAATGTCTAACCGGTCAGAATCTTGTATATATGGAAAATTACTTAAAGATTTTTGTATGAAATGTCTGACCTGAAGATATTGCAAGAAATGTGAGTACGAGAGAGAATATTTAGTTGCTAACTACTGAAAAGACATCAATTGGCTTTCTTGGAACAGATCCATGAAGGAATAGACCCCTTTATTCCTCCAAAGAGAAAAGGTAGGATCACTAAGTGAAGGTTTAAATAAATACTTTTGATAAATTAAACTAAGAAGGTTAAATTTTTTAAGATTATAAAAATTACGAAACTGGTACCAAATTCGTAATGACTGCTTAATCACAGGATATAAGTTTAGAATAGAA
Source organism: Mobula birostris (assembly GCF_030028105.1). NCBI lineage: Eukaryota > Metazoa > Chordata > Chondrichthyes > Myliobatiformes > Myliobatidae > Mobula > Mobula birostris. Next base: position 36,194,508 of record NC_092397.1, read on the forward strand.
ATTTTTGCTAATTTTACAGGTAAAGAAGCTCCTAATGACGAAGTTAAGTAAAATTGTTCACAGCTTTCAATTCCAAATCAACCCAAGGTGGTCCTTCATTTTTATCAGTCCAATATAACCAAGAGCATACATAACATATTGTTGTTCGTCCATCGTTGACGTCGAAGATGACCTCGACACCATAATGATGGTGTCGAGACTAGCGCGTGATTTGGATTTAAGCGAGGGAGAGTTGCGCAGCGTCAGCCAGACTCTCTCTTCCCAATTCCCATCTGGATCCAGTGGCAAGACAGAGTCTAGACGGCTGGAGATGGAACTAGGCGCAGTGTGACCAGGACGTCTTCTGTGTCTCGTACTGCTCTACACGTTCCACAACGCTTGCAGAGACCGCCTTCTTGACCATTGGACCTTCCATTGGTCTCGTCCGTTCAATCCGCCGGAGTCTGTCTTCACATGCTGGGATAGACAACTCCCTATCTCACCGAGGGTTTGAGACCCGTCGGCTACCCTCACCTGGTTTAGCCGGCTTGTCGAAGCCGTTGCCTGGGGTGTGGCCGCTGTCGCATGCAAACAGCTACGGGGAGCCACAGGTGAGAGCTGAGTGCCAGGTGGGGACCAAAGGTGGACTAACTGCCCTGAAAAGGACGCGACATGTTCCCCTACCAGAGGGGCTACCCCTCTCTGACACTCCATATACCCCACACATAATATATATTAACAGCCCAATAATACATTCTTAAATTAGGCAGAGCAAGACTTCCATCCTTTTTTAAATTTTTATAAATCATATTTTCCAATTCTTGGTCTTTTATTATTCCAAACAAAAGATGAAATGATAGAATCAGCCTGATATAAAAACTCCTTAGTTAGAAAAAAGGAATATTTTGAAATACATATGAAAATTGGGTAAAATCACCATTTTAACTGCATGAATTCGGCCAGCTAACGAAAGTGTAAGTGCATTCCATCTACAAAATAATTGCTTCATAACATCCTCTAAGGCAACCACATTAGCTCTATAAAGGTCTCCATAATTTTTAGTGATGATAATACCTAAATATTTAAAAGAGTCCGTGACGTTACAAGGAATGTCATCATATATAGAAGCAGAATCATTTAGAGGAAATAATTCACTTTTATAAAAACAATGAATATCAATCGAGACAGGTTATATAAAAACAACCAAACATTTATTAAACACGGATAAACAATAAAAAAACAAACAAACACCTTAACCAGAAGTTAACCGCTATGTGGCTGTTCAACAAATCGTCACTCGGTACTGATTCTTAAAGCGACAAATGCGAAAACAGTTCTTAAAGCGGTAAATTCAAACACAGTTCTTCGAACAGTAAATTTTAAAGTCCAAGAGATTTATACAGTCAATTAGGAGAGACTTTCATGAAGTAACGAATTCCTCGAAGACATGGCGTCACTGCCACTCCCAGATGGAAACTGCCTTTTCCACAGGTTTCACGGCGACGGAAATAAAACGATTTTAAAGGCACTGACCTTCCTCCGCAGAAGAACCTTGCACAGCCTTCCTGCCACTTTCAGCAGAGTCTATCTCATGCAGATTACTCCTTCTTGAACGAATTCTGTAATGGTTGATTCTTTCCAAACCCGTCGAACGTTTCCTTCAGGGTCCCATCTTCACTCTCCAATGTTACTGAAAAGATACATTAATAAACCTAGCAGCGATTGTCATACTGCTGGCTCAGACTTCTGTACCTTATGTTAGAACATAAAACTCTGTTTAAAATCAAAACTCCGTCATAATGCAAATACACAGCGGAGCGGAGTACCTCATTAACGGTCAAACTGGAAAAACTAACAGCGTCATCAGAGGTCTTCCCTTTTATACTCGTGGTGAACATGAGGTCCTCACGTGACCTCACATCGGCGGGAAAACTACATCAGCTGACCTCCAAAAGACAATTCCATCATTCTGACAAGATCTCCTTGAGGTATGTAACACCTCCCTCCATAAAGAAATGGGTCTCTTAAAGAGCAAAATTTTGACAAATAACAATTTACACAAAAAAATAGAAAGGTATAAAATTTACAACATACACAATATATAGTCTTACCTTTCAACACTTTACAAACTAATATACTGTAGGAGTGTTAGGAATGTTAAAATATCACTCCATAAAAAAACTTTTCATTGTACATTTAACATCTAGATAGACAATCAGCGATCACATTATCTTTACCCTTAATATGAGTAATCAAAATATTGTACTCCTGTAACATTAAACTCCAATTTAGTAATCTTCTATTTTTGTTTTTCATCTTATCAAAAACACCAATGGATTATGATTGGTATAAACTGTGAGTGGTTTATGAGTAGTACTAACATACACTTAAAAATGTTGTAAAGCCAAAACAAGAGATAATAATTTTTTTTTCTATTGTTGAATAATTTCTTTGATGGGCATTAAATTTCTTAGAAAAATAAGCTACTGGACGATCAACTTCTTTCACCATCATCTCTTTGAAGTAACACTGCTCCTGCAGCTTCATCACTAGCATCTATAGCTAACGAAAATGGTTTTTCAAAGTCAGGAAATTTAAGTACAGGTTGACTACATATTATAGTTTCAATTTATCAAATGCCTCCTGACAAGCTTCTGTCCAAACAAACTTTTCATTTTTCTTCAAGAGATTAGTTAATGGAAGAGTAATGTTTGCAAAATTCTTACAAAATTTTCTGTAATATCCTACCATATTCAACAATCTTCTGAGAGTTTTTCTACTAGTTGGAGTGGGTACTTCTAAAATTGCCTGAACTTTCGTCTCAACAGGTGCTAATTTTCCCTGACCCACAACATAACCAAGGTAGGTGACTGTGGCATGGCCAAATTCACTTTTAGCTAAGCTAAGAGTTAAGTTAGCTTTTGAAAGTCTCTCAAATAGTTTCTCCACTGCAGTAGTATGGGCTTTCCACGTATTATTTCCTAACTAAATCATCAATATAGGCATCTGTATCTCTTAATCCCTGAATCACGCTATTAATCATCCTCTGAAAAGTACCTGGTATTTTTTTGGCATTCTTCATCCCAAATGGAAGAACATTATATTCTTATGTTACGTACCCCATAACTGTGTTGCCAAACCAGCAGAAATGGACCACTTAGTTGGAGTCTGGATTACTGGAACAAAGAAAGTTTTATTAAAGAAATAAGTAACACAGTACTCTAAATGTAAGGATATAAATGCAACGGGTTAGCAATGATAAAACACACGTGTACACAGAACTAGGATAATAGGAATCAATCAAGCTCTTTCGTAGTCTAGGGGTAAAATGATCAGTCTCAAGTGACGCAGAGTTCAGTTCAGCTCAGTACAGTTCGCAGCAATTGCTGTTGTGCCATTGGAGGGAGAGAGTGAGAGCGAATGATGATATGCAAACCGAATTCAGACAGACCTTGATGTTCCTGCACAGTTAGCTTTCGGGCGAGCCCTATTTTTAATGTCTTCTGAGGTCACCGACTGTGACCCCTCCGTTCCGGATATGTTCGTTCTTCCGCGGTGAACCCGGCACCCAGGCAAGGGCGGACACACACACCAGGTTCCTGCCGATCATACCTTTTCACCCTGTGCGTTCTATGGTCGGTCCCACGACGAGACCTCCAAAACACCCAGCAACTTGTGGGGGCACACCGCACTTCCAGGGTCTCATTATCTGGTGATCTCGTGGTGTCCCTTGCCTTAGCGAACCTGTTCCTTTTATTCCCCTGCTGGGGTATCGCCTGTCCATCAAACTTCAAACAGTTCAGGTTCACAGCAACCGGTCTGACAATACTCGGAACTGTGTCTGTTTTCGTTAATCTCTCTCATCTCTCATTAACATTTCCGAATGCTGCTCCATTGTCTCACTTATCTCTCTCATTAGCATCAATCTTCTAATAACTTGGTCTTTCGACACACCCCTATCCTTCAAAGGATTTTTACCGGGGTAAAAATTATAGGCATGAATACATTATTAGATACACACAAATATACATTGGTCATCAGCTATTTGGCTAATACAGAGAACTTTAAGTTGTCAACACCTTGACAGACAGTCAGCAATCACATTTTCTGTTCCTTTTATATGTTTTATTTTAGTAATCCTCTAAGACCAGGCTCCAATTTAGCAAACTTCATAGTGGCCAAAAACACTAATGAGTTGTGATCAGTGTAACTTCTCGGTGGTTTTCGTCCCGGACAAAGATAACAAGGGTCGTCCCACATCAAATTAGCATTCTTTGGCAAGAGCTTAGTAAGCGGGAGGGTAATATCTGCAAAGTTTTTTTTTGCAAAACTTCCGATAGTACCCCACCATCTCCAATAACCTTCTCAGGGCTCTCTTGTCTGTCGGGGTGGGGACTTCAGAGATAGCCCGCACCTTAGCCTGCATCAGTGCCAGTTGCCCCTGTCTTCCCACCAATCCAGGATAAGTGATCTTTCCGTGGCTGAATTCACTTTTTGCGAGGTTCACTGTCAGGCTGGCTTCAAACAGCTTTTTAAACAGCCCCTCTCACGTGTCACTCCAGACAACTACATCGCCAATATACGCTTCTGCGTTCTTTAGCACTTTTGACACTGAATTAATCGTCCTATAGGGGTGTTGCTCACTAGGCTGACCTGATGTGACAACACCATCGGGAGTTAAGGGAGAGACCTTATCAGCAAAGCTGGCCAAAACAATAGACTTCTCCCATCTGGTCAGCACCATACTCATCTTTTCAAAATGGGTTTCCCCTTATCAGGTGGCACCCTAGCCTCATTAATTTTCATGATAACACCGACTAGGTCTGTTCGCCTATCGTGGCGAGCTGTCAGCATATCAAAAGCCTGTAACTGTGTTAGCTCACGTCTACAATAGTCAATAGCATCCTTCCTCCTGTGCGGCCAGTAAAACTCTTTCATAATTCTGTCGACTGTCTTCCTCACCCCAAAATGTCCACCGAGGGGTATCTTGCGGGCTGGGTTAAAAATCTCGCCCCTATAAATTTTCGGCACCTCATTTCGGTTCCTCATCTGCGGGCATGGTACTTGGTCTCCATTTCCTCCTTAGTACTCTCTCCTTCACATAATAGCCCACAGACTCCCCTTTTAATTCTGCTTCAGAGAGAGCTGTCTCCGTCAAAACCATCAGCTCCGCGTCTCGCTCCTGTGCCAGTACAAATTCCTTCCTTGCTAACCCCTCCTGGTACAAGGCTGGTAAAAACGTCTCTGCTAAATCTATATTAGCTTCGGCAGCCTTTCTGGACATGCGCCGAGTCACTGCGCAAACAGGATAAACCTGTGAGTCCATGGGCGGGGCCTCAATGCTGGCAGGCTGGCTTGTCAGTTTTACTGCTGGGTACACCTCTCCGCTGGCGAGGTCATTACCGAGTAAGACCTCCACATCTTCCATCGGTAGTTCGGGCCTCACCCCGATCGTGACCGGTCCGGAGACCAAGTCGCTTTCTAGGTGTATCTGGTGCAAAGGTACTGCTTCAGTCCCTTTTCCAATGCCTTTTATCACCCTGACCTCACTAGTCTGGGTCTCTGAACTAAAGTCTAACACACTCTTTAATATCAATGACTGACAAGCTCCAGTGTCTCTCCAGATCCGTACTGGAACTGGGTATAACCCCTCCTTCACCGACACCAATCCGGCCGAGATAAACTTCTCGCGCCCTTCCTGAACTTTATCAGACCTCTTCTTCCCTAGCGGTCTGTTTACAAGCTCAATACAGCCAGTCGGAACCGTCGTTTTCCCTTTCCCCATCTCCTTCTTTGGGGCAAAGCACCTGGACGCAAAGTGTCCGACTTTCCCACCACTATAGCATACGACCCCAGGAGACTTCCTACCACACTGCTCACGGTCTACCTTATCCTTCTCACTAGTCCCCGGCTTACTTTCTGACTTTTCTGGTGGACTTTCTCCACCGTCCTGACTACCCTTCTGGTAGCCTTTACTTGGGGTAAATTTTGTTTTATGTGTCAACGCGTACTCATCCGCTAACTTAGCAGTTGCGGCTAAGGTGTCTGCCTCTTTCCCATCTAGGTAGGGTCTCATACATTCAGGAACACAACCTTTAAACTGCTCACGCAGGATTAGCTGTAGCAGTCTGTCATAATCCCCATTGACCCCCTTCGAGGCGCACCAACGCTCACAATACATCTGCATCTCATGGGCAAACTCTAAATACGTGCGGCCCCATTGCTTCCTCGCATCCCGGAACCTCTACCGGTGTGCCTCCGGGATCAACTCATAAATCCTGAGTATGGCCTCCTTCACCACATCATACCACTGGGCACCTTCTACGGACAAAGCCGAGTAAGCTTGTTAGGCTTTTCCTTTAAGTACACTCTGAAGCAAAACAGCCCACTTATCCCTCGGCCAGTCCTGACTTGCAGCAACTCCTTCAAAATGGAGAAAGTACCGATCAACATCGGTCTCCTCAAATGGGGGAACCAGCCTAAACTCCTGGGTTGCCCTGAACCCTCCACCTTGGTTCGGCATGGGCCCCAGCGCTGCCGTCATCTTTAACTTCTCCATCTCAAATTCCCTTTCCCTGTTTCTCTCTCGCTTCTCGTTCTAACTGCTTGTCCCTCTCTTCTCGCTCCAACTGTTTTACCCAGAACTCGTGCTCGAGTCTCAATTTTTCAATCTGCAGCTGTACTGCTTCTGCACCAGGTTTTCCCATAGATACCACCTCCAGCTCCCCTTGGGGAAACACACTTTTAGATACATAATGCTCTATGATAGCTCTGTGCATCTCCACTCTCCTCATTGTCGACTTCCCCTTAAAAAAATTCAACCATTTGGCCACAGCTGCCAATTCTGATTTCCTGGCATCCTCTAATGCCTCCAAGGTCGGTGCCTTTAGAAATTCCTCAATCTCCATTTCTGCTGTTTGCCCTTTCTTTCTTTCGGGAATTTTAACCCAATCAATTTACCTTGTCCCAAATTTAGCATTCAAAATCGTGGACGAGAACCCCACTTATGTTACGTACCCCGTAACTGGATTGCCAAACCAGCAGAAATGGACCACTTAGTTGGAGACTGGATTACTGGAACTAAGAAAGTTTTATTAAAGAAATAAGTAACACAGTACTCTAAACGTAAGGATATAAATGCAACGGGTTAGCAATGATAAAACACACATGTACACAGAACAAGGATAATAGGAATCAATCAAGCTCTATCGCAGTCTGGGGGAAAATGATCAGTCTCAAGTGACGCAGAGTTCAGTTCAGCTCAGTACAGTTCGCAGCAATCGCTGTTGGGGGGGAGGGAGAGAGAGAGAGAGAGAGAGAGGGAGGGAGGGAGGGAGGGAGGGAGGGAGGGAGAGAGAGAGAGAGAGAGAGAGAGAGAGAGAGAGAGAGAGAAAGAAAGAAAGAAAGAAAGAAAGAATGAGAATGATGATATGCAAATCGAATTCAGACAGACCTTGATGTTCCTCCACAGTTAGCTTTCGGGCGAGTCCTTTTTTTAATGTCTTTTGAGGTCACCGACTGTGACCCCTCTGTTCCGGATATGTTCATTCTTCCGTGGTGAACCCGGCACCCAGGCCAGGGTGGACATACACACACCAGGTTCCCGCTGATCGTACCTTTTCACCCTGTGCGTCTATGGTCTGTCCCGTGAGCAGTCATCCAAAACTCCCACCAACTTGTGGGGGGGGCACACCGCACTTCCAGGGTCTCGTTATCTCGTGATCTCGTGGTGTCCCTTGCCTTAGCGAACCTGTTCCTTTTATTCCCCTGCTTGGGTATTGCCTGTCCATCAAACTTCAAACAGTTCAGGTTCAAAACAACCGGTCTGACAGTACTCGGAACTGTGTCTCTTTTCGTTAATCTCTCTCGTCTCTCATTAACATTTCCGAATGCTGCTCCATTGTCTCACTTATCTCTCTCATTAGAATCAATCTTCTGATAACTTGGTCTTTCTTCACACATATAATCCAGATGGGGTTACAAATGCAGATAACTCTCTACCTCTATCTGTCAAAAGAATACATGAATAACCTTGTAACAAATCAATCTTTGTAAGGAATTTGGCTTGTCCAACTTTATCCACACAATCATCTACCGTAGGGATTGGATATGCTTCAGTTTTTGTCACAGCATTCACCTTCCTGTAATCCTTACAAAACCTAATACTATTGTCTGGCTTGGGCACCATAACAAACGGTGAACTCCAATTCGAATTAGAATGTCTCATCATATCATTTTCTAACATATACCTAATTTCTTGTTCAGCAAGTTCACATTATTCCCTGTTCATTCGATATGGATGTTGTTTTATGGGTTTTGCGTCTCTAACATCTACATCATGTGTAGCTACGGTGGTTCTTCTAGGAACGTCTGGAAATAAATCTCTATATTTAAAAATTAACAGTTTCATCTGCTCTCTCTGCTCTGGCTGTAAATGAGCTAATTGTTCATCAATATTTTCTAGAACTTTTGAATTTGGTAACCTGGCTGAAATAATGTTGGGTTTAAAATGAGTTTCAGATGAATCATCCATTAAGGTTTTATCAAGATCAGACTCATTATTGACCACGACAGTCATAGTAGCAGCTTCCCTCTCATAATACGGTATTATCATATTTATATGACACAGCTGTGTTGTCTTTCTATGATCTGGGGTTTTTACCACGTAATCCACATCATTCACCTTAGATTTAATCTCATAAGGACCACGAAATTTAGCTTGTAATGAGTTTGTTTGCACCGGGAAAAGAACTAACACCTTATCTCCAGGCTTAAATAACCTCATCCTAGCTTCCCTATCATACCAAGTCTTCATCTTCTCTTGAGCCAATTTTAAATTTTCCTTTGCCAAGCTACAAGCTTTATATAATCTTTCTTTAAATTTTAAAACATAATCTAGCAAATTAGTGTGTACTTCTTTATTAATCCACTATTCCTTCAACAAAGCCAAAGGTCCTCGAACTCTATGCCAAAACACAAGTTCAAAAGCACTAAAACCTAATGATTCCTCTACTGCCTCTCGTACTGCAAAAAGTAGTAAATGTATACCTTCATCCCAGTCCTTTTCATTTTCCACACAATATGTTCTAATCATAGTTTTTCATGTAGAATGAAATCTCTCCAGGGCTCCTTGCGATTCTGGATGATAGGCTGATGAAATAATCTGTTTTGCTTCCAGTTTATAAACTATCTGCTGAAACAATCCAGATATAAAATTACTACCTTGATCCGATTGTATTTCCTTAGGCAACCCAAAATAAGTAAAGAATTTTATAAGAGCCTTTGTCACAGTTTTGGCTGTTATATTCCTAAGAGGTCATGCATCTGGAAACCTAGATGCTGTGCACATAATAGTTAACAAATATTGATGTCCAGTTTTAGTCTTTGGCAAAGGACCTACACAGTCTACAATGATTTTTCAGAACGGCTCACCAAATGCTGGAATTGGATGTACTGGGGCCACTGGAGTAACTTGATTAGGTTTACTCACAATTTGACACGTATGAGACGTTCTACAAAATGTCGCCACATCTTTTCTTAAACTAGGCCAATAAAAATGTTTAGAAACCTTGTTCATAGTTTTCTTTACACCTAAATGACCACCCAAAGGAATACTATGAGCCATAATTAAAATCTCATTTCGATAAATTTTAGGAACTACTACCTGATGATTAACTTTCCATTCCTCACTAGCAGGAATTGTAGGTGATCTCTACTTTCTCATTAATACTCCCTTTTCAAAATAATATCCTACTGGCACTTTTTCAATTTCACTATCTGGAAGAGCTTGTTCTTTTAATTTGCCTATCTCAGGATCTCTACCCTGCTCTGCTATCATCTCCTTCCACAATAAAGACAAATCTTCATGGTCAGACTTACTACCAAAGTCCTGATCAAATAATGTAGGTAAGAAAGTTTCTGATACATCCTCAAAATTCGAATCTTGAATTGAACAGTTGTGGGTAACAACCTCATCCTGTATATCGGTCTTTTTAGCCTTAGCTCTTGTTACAACACAGGAAGAATCTGTTAGAATCCCTCTGTCGTTCCTCAGAATTTGGATTTACTGTCAAATGCACTTCAGGAAAAACTTGTCCACCTGCTAAGTCGTTCTCTAACAAAAGAGAAACATCATTCACAGGTAAACTGGATTGCAGTCCTACTTTAACAACCCCTGTAACTAATCCTGACCTTAAATTTATTCTATATAAATGTACTGGCATAAGGGAACTCCCAACTCCTCTTATATAATTTACCTCACCAATGTCAGACTCATCACTAAACTTTAGCGCACTGTCTAATATTAGTGATTAAGCAGCTCCAGTGTCATTAAGTATTCTTATTAGTACTGAATTGGATCCTTCTTTCAAGGATACAAACCCTTCTGTTATAAAAACTTCATATCCCTTCTTAACTTGGTCAGACTCTGACACATCTTCATTAGTATTTTCTGAATCCTGTGAATTTACAGATGTTTCAATATGCTGCACACAAGAATCTAGGATGGCTTATTTCTCTTTTTTTTAATCTGGTTTACCTTGCCTCTCTGTGCTATTTTTCCTTTTAAAAATTCTACCTGGAGAAAATTTATTCTTATGAATTAAAGCATGCTCATCAGCTAATTTAGCAGTCTCCTGCAATGCAGAAGTGTCTCTTTCATTTAAGTATGTTCTCCCTTCAACAGGAATGCTTCTTTTAAATTCCTCCAGTAAAATCAACTCTTTTAATTTATTATACTCCCTATTCACATTTTTAGAGGAAACCCATCTCTCAAAACACACAGATTTCTCATAGGCAAATTCCACATAAGTTTTTTCCACAGATTTCTTCAAATGTCTGAATCTTTCTCTACATGCTTCCAGAACCAACTCATATGCCTTTAATATTAGCTGTTTAACAATATCATAATCCAGTGCTTGATCAGCATTTAAAGCTGTATAAACTTGTTGTGCCTTGCCTTTAATTATACTTTGTAATATCACTGGCCATGGCTCTTTCGGCCACCCTAAACTCAGAGCACAATTTCGAAATGCTGGAAATATTTGTCCACTTCAGCTTCATTAAATGGAAGAGCCAAAATAACCTCACGACTAGCAATAAACTGTTTATTAGAACCAGAAGACTAATTTCCCCTCCTTAATTTCTCCATCTCTAACTCAAATTTCCTCTGGTTTTCACCTTCTCTTTCTTTACCTTCCCTTAGTTTACTTTCCTCTCTTTCTTTAAATTCCCTTAATTTATTTGCCTTTCTTTCATCAAATTCCCTTTTTTTATTAGCCTCTCTTTTGCCATTTCCGCTTTAAATCTTTCAAACTTTATCTGTTCAAGATGTAACTGCATTTCCAGATTACTCATTGGAAACCTACCTAACACCTCATCATCAAACGTTTTCATACAGATATAATGCTCAGTGAATTTTCTTTGTATTAAAGCCTTTGTGGTATTCTTCGTAATTCCCTTAATATCCAACTTCCTAGAAATCTTCAATACAACAGGTTTTCTCACATTCTCTAAAAACACCGGGTCAGGTGTGACCATAAAATCGTCAACATTCATTGCTGCTGAATACCGCTCACACACCAATGAAACTAAAAAAAACAAGGGGTATTTCCCTTTTCCAAATCAGAATGGCAATTACCAGCACTTAAACTCAAAAATTTGGAAGAAGATCCCGGACAAGCCCCCACAAATTATGTTACGTAACCGGCAACAATGAATATCAATCGAGACAGGTTATATACAAACAACCAAACATTTATTAAACACAGATAAACAATAAAAAAAAAATGAACACCTTAACTGGAAGTTAACCACTGTGCGGATGTTCAACAATTCGTCACTCAGTACTGATTCTTAAAGCGATAAATGTGAAAACAGTTCTTAAAGCAGTAAATTCAAACACAGTTCTTCGAATGGTAAATTTTAAAGTCCAAGAGATTTATACAGTCAATTAGGAGAGACTTTCATGAAGTAACGAATTCCTCGAAGACACGGCGTCACTGCCACTCCCAGCTGGATCCTGCCTTTTCCACAGGATTCACGGCGACGGAAATAAAACGATTTTAAAGGCACTGACCTTCCTCCGTAGAATAATCTTGCACAGCTTTCCTGCCACTTTTAGCAGAGCTATCTCATGCAGATGACTTCTTCTTGAATGAATTCAGAAATGGTCGATCCTTTCCAAACCTGTCGAACGTTTCCTTCAGGGTCCCGTCTTCACTCTCCAATGTTACTGAAAAGATACATTAGCAAACCTAGCAGTGTTTGTCAAGCTGCTGGCTCAGACTTCTCTAAACAATGTAATCTCTAATGAAGAAAAATCTCTTTATCCCTTTGACTTACTGCCCGATGAAAAAACACTGGTTGTAGCAGAAAAACTGAAACTAATTATCTATTTTTGAGCACTCCTCGCTATATATATATCTATGAACAATTCTCTATGAACTATGAAAACTATCACTTAACTAATGAAGAAAAGGAAGAATAAAAACAGACAATCAAACCAGTTAACAATCTGTCCGCTGTGTATACTCAGTATACCAAACAGACTTTGAAAAAGTCATACATCAGTCAAATCAAGAAGTTCACATCTTCTTTCAATAGCTCATCAATCAAAGGATATCTTCAACATATCAGAAATCTTCAAAGCCTGTTTTCTTTCAGAAAATTATTCAGCAGACTAATACCATTCAGACCTCGGCCACCTCCAAAATAGAATTAACATAGCCCAATGCCGCATTGGGGTTCCAAAAAAACACGTGGAGTCGAATCTTTGCAAATAATTTTAATCGGGCTGGATAGCGAAGTGATGGGAATAGCTGGAAGGAATTTGAACTGCTGTTTCATAAATTCCCGTGGATAGTCTTGAAAAAAACTAATCTCGGAACCCATAAATTTAAAAACTCTGTGTTTCCTTGTATATGTTATGATTTGGTCTTCAACTTTGAAATAAAGAAAACTGACCAAAACTGACTTTGCTTTATCCGGATCTTGAGATTTTGAAGTGAGAATTCTATGCACTCTTTCAATATCGGGAGGCTGAGGTAGAATATCCGGAAACAGAGATTGAAACAAATTAGCAAAATAGCCCAATAAACTCCCACTCTCAGATCCTTCCTCCAGTCCAAAAATTGGAATGTTATTCCGATGAGACCTTGCTTCCAAATCGATAATCTTGCGTTGAGCCCATTCCAAGCGGGCTGAAATATCCGTTATCTGACACTTCGACTCCTTAAGCTCAGTATTCAAGGAAATAATATTCTCCTCTAAGAACTGAAAGCTCTGTCGAAATGAATTCATCTCAGAAGTATTATTGTCTATTTTATTGTCGAGAGCCATCAACGCATGTTCTAAACTCTTATCCCAGACAGGCATATCTTCTGATTTTTCTTTCGAAGTTTTTCCCTTTCTGTTGCTGGATTCAGAAAGCTGCCTTCTACATCTTAAAGATTGTGACATAATGACAACTAACCCCTCTAATATCCGACAAATAAAAGTTAAAAATTCAAACTGTAAACTGGGGAAAAGGAGAAATTAAAAGCAGCCACAGAATTTATGTGTTAGCCTATTGAGCTGCAGGCTGAGGTCCCAGAAGAGATCTCTGCAGAACACCACTAATTACAGATCTCCAGCCCGAAAAAGGCTCTTCAAACACTACTCTCTTAATTTTACCAGGAGGGACTTCATTAAATGCTTTAGTAAAATCCATGTAGATCGATATCCTCTGCTCTACCATCACCAATCTCTTTCATCACTTTGCCAGAAAACTCAAGTTGTGAAGATGGGACCTGCCCCAAATGTAGACATGATGGCTCTCCCTAATTAGGCCCTTGCTTCTAAGAGCTCATATATCCTATCATGAAGAAGTTTCTCCAGCAATTTCCATCTGCAGGTCTGCAGTTCTCCAGATTTCCCCTTGTTCGCTTCTTACATGCAGGTATAACATTCACGACTCACCCGTCCTCTGGGTCCTCATCTGTGCCAAGTGTAGATACGAAGCTACTGATCAAGACCCCAGCAATCTCGTCTAATGTTAATACTCATTAGGAGACCCAATACTTTCTACTTATTGACGTCCAAACTCCCTGACGTGTTTATGCATGCAGCACTGTCTCCCACTCCACACCTTTTCCCTTTGGTAAATACAGAAGGAAAGTACTTATTATGTACTTCACTCACAGCTATCTACAGCTATCTTTAAAGTTGGGTAGTTGTGTTCTCTGCCACCTAACTGCAAACCCACTGAAAGGGCAGTCAGCCGAATAGGCTTATTATCCAACACCAGGTAGTAGAACAATCCCATTAGTTTGGTTGCACCCTTCCTGTTCCTGAGTTCTACTCAATGGACTGAGTCTGAACCCTCCACTATGTCTCTGCTGTGCGTACCTGTGATAATTTCCCTGATTAGTAGTCCAACTCACATCTCTTTTACCTCCTTCTCTATATTTTCAAAAACTTCAAAAGCCTGGAAAATTAATCACGCATCCCTGCCCATCTCTCAACCAAGTCTCTGTAATGGCCACAACATTGTAGTTCCACATACTGATACATGTTCTATGTAAATCACCTTCCGTCATAGTACTCCTTACATTCAAATACACTCCATTCAAACATTCAAATACACTCCATTTAAACTATATCTCTCATCATACCTGTTAATTTGATTTTGCCTGGCCATGCTTTCACTGATATCTACCTTCATGTCCAATCCTTCACTTACTGACCTGGTGCTCCGATTCCCAGCCCCCTGCTAAACTAGTTTAAACCCTCACTAGTAGCATATTAGTTCCCTTCCAGTTCAGGTGAAACCTGTCCCTCTTCTACAGGTCATCCCTTGCCCAGAAAAAAGGTTCTAATAATCCAAGCTGGAAACCCTGCCTCCTGCACCATCTCCTCAAGTCACTCATTTATTTATGTGTTATGCTATTCCCACCTACACAAGCCCAAGTTACCAGGAGTAATCGTGAAATTATTACCTTGGAGGTCCTTCTCTTCATCCTATTTCCTAACTCTATAAACTCAGTCAGTAGAACCTCTTCCCCTTTTTTGACAATGACATGGTGCCAATATGTATCACGGCCTCTGGCTGTTCATCCTTCCCCTGCAGCCGCTCTGATACACCTGGACCCTAGCACCCGAGAGGCAACACAGCATCGTGGAGTCTCTTTTGTAGCCACAGTATCTCCTGTTTGTACTCCTAACTAATAAGTCCCCTATCACTAATGCATTGCCTAACTTTATCCTTCCCTGCCACAGGGAAACCACCATTGTTTCTTTATCTCGCTTCGAACTTAAAGGAATTTGTAGAATCAGGTACGGGCAAAAGTTTCCAAAAAGTGTTAGTGGACTCAAGCTGACTGCCTGAGAACCTCGCTTAAAAACTGCTACACCCTTGACATTGAAGATCACGGAGATCAGGCCCACAGACCCGGTGTTGGATGGTGCAAATAGAAGGAGACCACACCGGTTTCTTACAGAGACCAAAGGCGAGCTGGTGGCGCGTTTATTGGCTGTAAGATACTGTCCCTTGTGTACATGGGAAACAGGAGGAAAGAGGGGGTATGAGACAGGGGAGTTACCGTAGACAGGGTCAGGGCCATAGCCATGAGAGTTATTTCCTTCTGAGACCAAGCGCAAATTCATGGTCCAGGGCTGAATTAGAGTCTCACCTTCCCTGTGATGATTCGGAAGAAATATGACATACTATTAGACCAATACGAGATGAATGAATGAAAAAGGATCTGCTGCTTTCCCAACATATTTGACAAATAAACTTTTCTCAGGATTCCGGCCCGGTGCAGGTATCAAATATAACCGAAGTCTCGATGCCAACAGGCATCAATCCTGATGAGGGTGGCAGAGTTTGTCATCAAAACATTGGTTGTAATCGGCACCGGTTACACGGTTGGAAGCCCAATATGAATAAATATTCTAATAGTACTCGCCTTGTGTGACTTTCCTTTCCTTTGAGCAGAGGAAGGTAAGAGTGATGTTTGAGATTTTAAAAAGTGGTGAAGGTCATAGGTGGATTAATAATAGGAAGTTTTTAATTGAAATCTGATGTTTCACATCCATGCAGAAGTGAGACAATGCAGACGGAGTGTCTAAACAAGGCCAGGGGATGCATTGCAAATGGTGGAATGTGAAGAAACACAGAGGGCCAGAGTGACTCTGGAAAGCATGAGGACAGATCTCCAAAGGTAGGGGTTGAGTTTGATTGGTCAGTTAACAGATGGATGGAGAGTTGCCTTTGTTTGGTGATGGAATGAGACGAAACACAGAGGGCCAGATGGACTCTGAAAAGCATTTAGACAAATCTCCATTGATAGGGGCTCAGTTCAGCTGGTCATTTCAAGTCTGCGTGGGGACTTGCCTTTGTTCATTGCAGGTACTGGATGCCAGAGAAGGTGGCTCTGCTGGGATTATAGAAGCACAAGTTGGGCCACACATGAAGCGCTGTATACAGTCCTGGTTATTACACCACAGGGATATACAGACAGACCAACATTAAAATTAGGAGGAAGAATCCCCATTCTGCTGCACTAGCACACTTCTCCATTCAATATTAGACAAGAATTCATTGGAACCCCAACTCCATATCCCCGTATACCCACGGTAAACATTCACCACTTTGTCAAATACCCACCAACCGCTGTCCGAAAGGTATTCAGTTCTACGCTCATATCTCCCTTAAGGGAGAAATAAAAGTTGCAAAGCCACAGGAATCATTAAGAAATCACTCTAACAGCACGTACCAAGGGGCTTAATGACAACATTTATCGCACTGCTATGAGACTAGCACTATGTGATGAATGATTAGCCTCACAATCTGCCTCCTAAAGATCTTGCACCTTATGGTTTACCTTTCTCTGCAGATGTTATACTTTACTCTGCATTGGATTGTTTGTTTGACCCAGTATGCTAATACACCAACAAGTCGGGTGGCCTGCCCACATCTGACATTCTGTAACATACAAGGGATAATTTTGAGTTAGGAAGTTGCTGAGCCTTTAGGAACACAAGGTCATAATATAGTTAATCTTGAAGTACTTTGGGGAAACGTATCAGTAAAAAACAAAGCCATGAAATTGAATTTCAGGAAGTCAAGGTTTGTGCTGACACGGAAGGTTCACTGGAAGGAACTGCTTGACATTGAGTCAGTTGAGGGACAATGGCATCGATTCACTGCAGGAAATCTCCATGGCCAAGGTCAGGAGAAGCAATAAATCAATAGATAAACTATATGGATGAATAAATATATGTTCAAAAATGAAGAAAAGGCAGCTGTATAAAGAATACAGAAACAGAAAGTAATACATTTTACCATTGGGGATATTAAAATATGCGAGCTACAGCCATGTGGGAAATTCGGATTGCCAATGGCAGGTTGAGAAGGATATTGCTGATAATGCCAAGACTGATCCCGAAAATTTTGTTAATACTGAAGTCATGAAAGAAACTGTAAGGAGGTACTTAGGTGCATTCAGTATAACAGTGACCTGTGAAGTTATGCTGTAGAAGACAGAGAGGATATTCCTAACTCTTATTTTCCCAAAGTGTTCACCTGCAGAGTCATCAACATGCTAGTAAGTGTAGCAAGAATTAAAGTTGCTTAAAGTGACTCCGATCTTAGAAAATGAGGTCCTGTCTCAGCTGAAGAGGCTGAAAGTTTATAAATCTCAGTGTCAGACAACATATATCCCAGGGTACTTAAAAAATGTCTGTGATTAAAAATACAGGTACCTAACAAGTATTTTTCAAAGTTCTGTGAAGATTGGTGAAATCCGTAAAGACATGAAATGGACTAACATTTTCCCAGAATATAAGAAGGGTGACCACACTGACCCTGGTAATTATGCTCCAGTAAGCTTAAGGTGTGACGTAGGTAAGAACAGGATACACTAATAAAGAACAAGTTTGAAAAGCGGCTGATAAGAACTGGCATGTTAAGAGAAAGCCAGCATGGGTTCAGAAAGGATAAGCACGTCTTGCTAATACGCTGCAGTTCTATGAAGAGGCAACTAAAATTTATTATAACAATAGAGAGGTTGATATCATTTATTTGGACTTCCAGAAGGTTCTTGACACAGTACTCCAGAAGAGGTTAATAATCAAATTACAGGAGGTACGGATTCAGGTATGGGATGCGAATGTGAGCAGAATTGGCTCAGAAACAGAAAACAGAGAGTTATGGTGAGAGGATCGTATTCATCCTAGAAGATGTTAAAAGAGGGGTTCCACAAGAACCATTCTTAGGGGCGCTGCTGTGTTTAATTAACATTAATGATTTGGATAAGCACAGAACAAATTCGTTTGCAGATGACACAAAATTAGAGTGTTGGACTGATAACATTCAGGCACAGAATCAATACAGGTGGATCTAAACACAATCCGGATGTGGGCAGATAAATGGCAGATGAAGTTCAATGTAAGTAGTATTACATACAGGAAGTAGAATTACTGGATATAAATATACAATGGGGGTCCTCAGTCAGAAAGTGCATTGTATGAGAAAGATTTTGGCGTTCCAGAAGACATCACTATCAACATCTAGACAATGCATTGAAGCAATTCGGAAGGCTATTAGGATGTTGGGCTATATAATATGCTCAGAGGAGTTCTCGCGACATTCTCCTTAAGCTGTGTGATGCACTTGTGAGGATACACATTAAGCCTTGTGTACAATTTTGATTCCCATATTTTGTGAGGGATGTGAAGGCTCTGGAGAGAGTTCAGAGAAGGGCGACTAGACTCATTGCAGGATGTGAACTATGCAGAAAAACTGAGAATTACATATGTTCAGCCCACTTTGACGTAAAATGAGAAAAGATGCAATAAAAGTGTTCAGAATCATTTTGGGTGGAGGTAAGTTGGATGCCAGCTACTACTTCAAAATTAATGCTTCAACGAGGAAATAGGGCCACATGTGGAGACTGGTTAAAGGGAGATTTCAGACTAAAATCATGAAGACGTTCTGTACAAAGTGATTTGACAGATACAGAATAAAACCCACACTCTCACACTGTATCATAGACTGACCGGCAGAGAATCAACCCTACATTTACACAAGGCGCCAGAAACTGACCAGCAGAGATTGACTCTTACACCCTCACTCTGTAGCAGAGACTAGGAGACAGACACAGGAGCAACATCTCAATCCTGCAGCCTACTTTCTGGCTGTCTGCCTAATTGCCTGTCTGTCTGTCAGTCGATCTCTCTCTCTCTCAGCTAACGTGTTATCTCACATTTGCCTTTTTTTCTCCTTTACCTATTCATCTCCCTGTTTGGAGTACTTTTCTTTATTATTTAACCAGTTTGCCCATTCCTTTGCAGATTGAAATATTTCTTCTCAATTTCTTTTGACATTTGACAGATTTGAGATGCCCATTAAAGACTGTGACTTCAGCAATATCACACACAAAATGCTGGAGGAGCTCAGCAGAATTTCTTGTGTTGACTTGGATTTCCAACATCTGCATATTTTCTCTTGATTGTATGTCAGCAATGTGCTCATTTGACCATTTCCATCCTAATCGCGGTCTCACTATTGTACCTTTGTTCGAATCTGTGGTTGTGGGTTTTGAATTGAATTGACTTTATAACTTACATCCTTCATTTACACGAGGAGTAAAAATCTCTACGTTACGTCTCCATCTAAATGTGCAACTTATAGTAAGCATAGAGCATAGAATAGTACAGCATAGTACAGGCCATTCGGCCCACAATGTTGTGCTGACCCTCAAAGCCTGCCTTCCATTCAACTCCTCACCTTAAATTTCTCCATATACCTGTCCAGTGTGTACAACAGGACATTTGATATAGCATAGAAATACAATAGTACAATTGTCTCTCTCTCTCTCGGTGTGTGTGTGTGTGTGTGTGTGTGTGTGTGTGTGTGTGTGTGTGTGTGTGTGTGTGTGTGTGTGTGTGTGTGTGTGTGAGTGAGTGAGAGATAGATAGATAGATAGATATCAGGAAGAAGCTGAAGTACTAAACAACATTTACAAAATGGGAAACTGTAGGGACGGAAGTGGAGATCGGTCTGTGTCGCTGGTGTCCGTTCAGAAATCAGTAATCAGCCAACAAAAAGACGAAATATGTAAATGTCGCTGCTTCGTGACAAAACGCAGTCTTTGTAATTAAATCAACCGGCCTATTTTCACCAGAGACTCTGCTGAGGTAATGCCAAAGAATTTTCATGTATTTGTCTCCAATCGCCCGAATATTTACAATAGAGACAAAGGTATTGAATGGAAGTGTTTGTTCAAGCAACTGTAACTGAGCAAGTTAGTGAGGTGTATAACCGTATCTCGGGAGACAGATCCTCTGTATAAATCAGGGCCATTTTGAATACATCAGCTGTCTGCCGGCGCTGTGAACACAGGAGGAACAGAAATCACAGATTCTCACTGAAATGGTGGATCCAGTCATCTGGCGGATAGAAGACGTTTACTATCCTTTTATTTCAGCCTTCGGAATTCCCGGTAATCCGCAGTGTCAGCTGCCGTGGGCGGATGTTGAAGTTTAATTCCAATGTGGTGATTGCTTCTGCCGCCGGTTTAAACTCTCACATTCCAGTCCCGGTATTCCGCTATTCAGGAATAGAGTGGAAACACC
Source organism: Mobula birostris (assembly GCF_030028105.1). NCBI lineage: Eukaryota > Metazoa > Chordata > Chondrichthyes > Myliobatiformes > Myliobatidae > Mobula > Mobula birostris. Next base: position 36,215,103 of record NC_092397.1, read on the forward strand.
GGGACGACAGATGCTGGAATGTGGATCTAGAAACAAACCGCTGCAGGAATTTAGCGAATCCGCCGACATCGGTGGAACTGAGCTTGTCAGACAGTGTTCTTCCAGCGGTTTGTGATCAGTAATGGGATGTTCCGTCTCTGTGCGTTTGGTCTTGCAGCAGTTGCACTGCATTTACAAATATTGTATTTATAGAGCCCGCGGAGATTATACTAATTGATCGTCTACATTTGCATGTGAGCGGATTTCTGAGTTAGGAGCAAGACTCAAACAAATGATTGGTAGTAACAATTTAGCAAATGTGTGGACTTTCGTGTTGTAGATCGAATCTACTGTCGATTTTAAATAAATGTCTGCGGTATGACTGAATGTGAACAGCTGATGGACAACAGACTGAACTCATTGCAGAGTCAATTAACAAAGCCGGCCTAGTGCTTCAGAGTGAAACGTTTTCCATCTGACAGACATCTGACTACGGCACCGAGTTTGCTGCTGGACGTTGAATTCCTCTCGCCTGCTTCCCTGTGATGGAATCAACGGGAGTCGTCATGTCTGTTTGTGAGGTTGTGTAATTTATTTTACTGTGTAAACTCATTCTCTGTCTCCACCAAACTGCTGCATTGTCTTCTGCTCAGTGTTTTTTCAACTTGCTGTTCCCTGTCTCTCTACCAGCGAATTTGGTGGCGATTGTGATCCTGTCCCGGGGAAAGTGCGGTCTCTCCAAATGTGTCACTCGCTACCTGGTGGGAATGGCAGCGGCCGATCTCCTGGTCGTTATCTCCGATCCGCTGCTGAGGTGGACTGCTCTGATTTATTTTCCCCGATCATTCCTGTCCATCACTCCTGTGTGCAGACTCCGTGAATGGTTGATTTTTGCGAGCACTGCGACCTCAGTCTGGCTGACTGTCGCTTTCACCGTCGATCGATTTGTGGCTATTTGCTGTGAGAAGCTGAAAACAAAATATTGCACCGAGAGAACGGCGGCTGTGGTTATCGGGACAGTGAGTGTGCTGGCCTGTTTGGAGTCTGTCTCCTGGGGCTTTGTATACGAACCTAGAGAAATAATTGACGGTGTTCCCTGGGATTGTGTTCTGACACCGAGCTTCACAAACTCTCCCTCATGGTCGGCATTTGAGTTGTTTCACCGCAGTTTAGTCCCTTGTGTCCCATTCTTTCTGATGTTGCTGTTCAATATTCTGACTGTCAGGCGGATTCTAGCGGCCAGTCGAGCCCGCAGGGGGCTCCGGGGACAAAAGAGTGGAGAGAATGACAAGGACCGGGAGATGGAGAACCGACGCAAATCCATCGTTTTGCTCTTCAGCATAACCGGTAGTTTCATATTGTTGTGGGGAACACTGGTGGTATTTTCAATCTATAAACGGATTTCAATGAGTTTTGTTTATTCTGTCACGGATCCCCGTTACATCACAGAAAACACATCGGGAATGCTGCAGGTTCTCAGTTCCTGCACCAACACGTGTATTTACGCCCTGACTCAGAGCAAATTCCGAGAGGAACTGAAGAATGCGCTGAAATACCCACTGAATCTGATTTTGAAACTGATGAAACGTTAGAAATAAATGCTGTAAAGTTTTACAATTCAGCTGCCTTCATGCTCCCTATTCTATCCCCCACTTGCAGGTGAATGGAAACAATGTGATGAACAGAGTAACAAATCAAACACCAGAAAATCTGCAGATGCTCGAAATACAAAACAACTCACACAAAATCACATCCTGATGAAAGGTTTCGACTGGAAACGTCGACTGTTTACTATTTTCCTCACACAAGATGCTGAAGGAACTCAGCAGGCCAGGCAGCATTTATGAAAAGAGTAAGTTGTCGATTTTTCCTGCCGAGACAGTTCATCAGAATCCTGTCAACTGCTTAATCTTTTCCATTTTGTGTGTGTTGCTTTAGAGTTACAAACCAACTGTTTACAGCTGAGCCCGACGGCATCACTGACCTCACCATCCCAGAAAAATCCCTTTTGCGCCTCACCTCTCGCCCTGTTAAATTGGAGCTTGAGGAGAACCTGTTTTCCCTGCTTCCCGGTTCTGACAAAACTGCCTGATCTTGGGGTTTATTTTCGTCTCCATCAACCACTCCTGCTCCCGTCAAAACCTGTCCTTTCCTTCACCTTCCTTTTCTCCTCCATCTCTACCTGTAGAGTCTCCCTCTCACTGCCAACTTGAACTATCCTCCTGTAGGAGAATGCTCCTGTTTTACAATTGAAGACAGAGAACCGATCCGTTCACTTGTCTCTCTGTGAGAGATGGAGAGACAGAGAAAGTGAGCGCGAGGGCTGAGGGCGCGAAGGAGAGAGCGAGTGAGACATCGCGAGGAAAGGGCGCGCGGGAGAGCACGTGAGGGAGAGGGCGCGACGGAGAGGGTGCCATGGAGATGACGTTAGAGTGAGCGTGATGGAGAGAGCCTGGGGGAGAGCGTGCGGGCGATATTGAGCTCGAGGGAGAGCGACAGAAGGGGACATCGCGAGGGGGAGAGCACACGAGGGAGTTGGCGGGAGGCAGAGAGCGCAAAGGAGAGCACGTGAGGGAGAGCGCGCGAGGGAGAGGACACGATGAAGATGTCGCGAGAGTGAGCGCGAGGGAATGGGCGTGTGGGAGAGACAGAGAGAATAGAATGAGAGAGGGAGCGAGATAGTAAAGCGACAGAAACATCGTGAGGGAGAGGGAGAGGGAGGAAGGAAGGAAAGAAGCAAGGAAACCGGCTGTGTGACATTGCCGGATCTGCTGTGGTTCCACTCTTTCACAGAGATCGACTTGTTTGTGGATAAGTATTGTTTCGAATTGTGTATAGCTATACTGTAGATATCAGTTTTCTTTTTGTTCTATATCAAAATCGTACGAGTTCTAACAAATTCTGTGGTTTCAACACATGTCCAGTCTCCTTTGTTTGCGAATGCATAAGTAAATTGCCTGAGCTGAACCAGAGAAGAATACAATGAATGAATTTTCAAACAATGTTCATTACAAACAGAAAGCACAAAAGTACACGGGGATGGAAAGATATGAATCACATGCAGCGAACACTATAACTGGGGCACAGACAGGAGTATGTGTGTAAATGAGTGAGATTGCAGGATGATGCGTTACCCCAATCATGCCATGGCCAAGGATGTCTCTGAGAAAGTAAGGGCCATTTTGAAAGGGCAGGATGAACAGCCAGAGGTCATGTTCCTTATTAGAACTAACAACAGACAGACAAGGTCCTGCAAAAAGAATTTAAGGAGTAGGGCATAAAGTTAGGAAATAGTAACTCTTGGGTGGTGATTTCAGGATTATTTCAGGTGCCACATGCTTCCGAGGTAAGATATGGTATGTTGGTACACTTAAATTTCTGGCTAACAATTTGGTGCAGGAGGGAGGGCATCAGCAACACAGATCATTGGGCTCTCTTCCTGGATAACTGGGGCTGGTGTAACAGGGATTGGTTACAGTGAAGGGGAAGTAATATTCTCACAGTGGAGCTTGCTGTAGCCACCCTGACAATTTTTATCATGAGGCATGTGGAGGGGGTTTTGGGATCCAGACCTACCGGTCCGTAAGTAGCATTGAGCGGATGGGGTATTATTTGTTTGATGTGTTCAGGAAGGTTTCCAGAAACCGTATGTAGACGGTCCACCAGGAAGGGAGACATACCTGACATATTGAGAAATTAACCTAGCAAGACGATTGGAATTTAATTGGGAAAGTCTTATGAATCTTAATTCTGGAGGGTTTCAGATGATTATTGATAAAAATATGTTTGGACCAGCAGGTCGATGATTATAAATTTGTGGAAGAATTGGGCAGGTGTCATAGAGAGTTGTCTGGGAGCTGATGCTACTGGTTGTTACTGGATGGAGCTGATGTCAGCTGATGTCTGATACCGTGAGAGTCACATACAGCCCTGCCGGTCAGAATTTAGTAGTTCCCTGTTCCTATGAGGAGGGTAGAGAAGGACAAGGATGGTCAGGAACTTAGGGTGATGAGAAATATTGTATTTGTTTAAAAACGTAAGAGGAGTCATAAGAGGAAGATGAAATTAGACGGACTTGGAGGAACATACAGGAAGCAAGAAACAAGTCACACAGCATATCAGGAGAGTGAAGAGTTATCAAGAAATGTCCTCATTCAGGAGGATCACTGAGAATCCCAAGGCATCTTATGCATACACAGAAAACAACAGTATAGTGGGGAGAGGACAGGACCACCCGAGGACAAAGGTGGGAGTTTATGCCCCGAGACAGAGTTAGCATGCGAGGTAGAAAATGAATACTGGTGATCACTAAGGGAAAGGACAAGGAGGAAAGTGTGATGAGAAAGGCTGTATGGTGTTATTCTCCAGCATGTTGATACTAAAGGGGAAGTGCTGTTTGGTCTCAAATCATTTTGATGGGTCAGTCCTTTGGGGGAATTTAGTACATTGGGAGACCCAGACCACATGCAGTTAAATGTGATGTTTAAACTGCCGGCACCGTACTGTAACAACAAAGATCGTAACAACATCTGTTTAACAACCGTTAAACACTAGGACAACCACAGCATTTCAATGACAGAGAGCTGTACAACCGCGATAATGGACTTCAATTTATGGACAGTATCTATACCCCCAATCCCACTGGACATCTTTCAGGATATAACAGAGAGTTGAAAAAGAGAACATTGAATGATGTGTGCTTCAATTTCCAAAGATTTTTGAGATGCCAGCAGCAGAAAGAGGAACAGAAGTGTAGGCAGGTTCTGGAAAGTAGTGAAAACAACAGAGTAGTGTCTGACTGTAATTTCCCCAACATTTGCTCAGATTGTCTTATCAGAGAGGCCTCAAGGAGTGGAATTTGTTGGCATCGTGGAAATATTTCCCAGCATTTACAGCCTATACTATGTCAGTTTGTGCAGATTTAGCATGTGATCTAAAACTTTGACAATGTTCTCTGGAAAACACAGGGGCTTATATTGATGATCTGGTTGTAGGGAATGACACGTGGGAAGAGCATATTGCAACAGTAGAAAAACTGTTTGAAAGGTTGTCCAAGGCTAATCTTACTGCGAACCTCGCTAAAAGTGAGTTTGGTCATGCTACAGTTACATATCTGGGTTATGCAGTAGGCCAAGGCCAACTGGCTGCTCTACAGGACAAGGTTCAAGCTATTGCCGAGGTTCCCGTTCCAACTGGCAAGAAAACTTTGAGAATGTTTTTAGTAATGGTTGAGTATTATCGTAAGTTTTGCAAGAACGTTGCTGACACCATTCTCCCCCTAACGAAATTACTTGGGAAGAGTGAAAGATTTGTATGGAATGATCCTTGCCAAGAGGAATTTGAACATCTGAAAGCCATCCTGTGTTATCATCCTCTGCTCAAAGCACCTGATTTTTCAAAACCATTCTCTATAGCAACAGACACTAGTGACGAAGCTGCTGGGGCAGTATTGTTACAGAAAGGTGTGGATGACATTGAACACCCAGTAGCTTATTCCTCAAAGAAATTTAATGTGCATTAGGAAAATTATTCCACTGTTGAAAAGGAATTGCTAGCACTTATTCTGGCATTTTGAAGACTCTGTTTGTCCTGCCCAGAGACCACTTGTGGTTTACACGGATCACAATCTGTTGGTGTTTCGAACTAAGATGAAGGATAGGAATAGAAGGTTAGTAAATTGGACTCTGATATTGCAAGAATATGACCTGACAATGAAACATGTGAAAGGTACTGACAACATTACAGCTGATAGTTTATCTAGATGTTAAGTTAGCAATTCTACACATTTTTGCTCTGTTATCTGTTGATTATACATGTTTCAAACTTTATAATTTTCAGTTAAAGTAAAATTTTGCCTGCGTCAGAGAGAGAGAGAGAGAGAGAGAGAGAGAGTGAAAGTGAGTAAGTGAGTTGTGGAACAAAGACAAAAAGAGAGAGAGAGTCTCTCTTTAAAAAGAGAGAGAGAGAGAGTCAAGGACTGCTCACACTTTGTTTATACTTTCTACAAGGACACTAGCAGCATCCATGTTCTTACAGAGAGAGAAGGGAGGAGCTGCTCTATGGACAGTTGGTATTCAGCGTGGTGAGATAAATAGAAGGTCAGCTGTTAGACCTACAGACACATGGTTTTGGACACTGAATGAGCTTTGTTGTGCCCACAGAAAAGTTGGGTTTTGGAGGATTGATCAGGCGGATCGATCCGTGGCTCTAGCAGTGCAAAAAGGGTGTGACCGGTGGGGAGTTATTCGTGTGCCACCCTTGCTGGGTTGACAATTCCACCACAGAAGAATGGTCTGAGTTTGTTGTGGTCACAGTCGGTGACTTCTAAAGGATTTCCGAGGACAACAGGAAGATTGACGGCGTCAGCTCACCTGAAGACTCAGACTTCTCCCTCTCTCTCGCTCCATCACTACTCAACTCAATACCACGAACTGAACTGAACTTTACTCTCATCGGAAGACTATCTATTTACCCCTAGACCTGATGAAGCTTGTTTTTCATATATTTCCACATTTACTTATATATATATATATATATATATATATAAGCACTGCTAACCTGTTTGATTTATCTGCACTTATATTACTGAATTACTTAGTAACTAATATATACCATTAGTTATTTGCAATACTGGATTCCAAAGTGCTTTCCATTTCTGCTGGCTCTTTAACCCGTCACGGAGTACGTGACAATAGATATATTGTATGTGCAGAGTAAGTAATTTCATATATTCCTTTCCATTCTAAAATTAAAGGACATAATTTTGTGGTGAAATTTGCTGACATGGATTAACAATCTTTTGACTGACTGGAAACAGACCAAGGGAGTTTCTTCTCTTCTCTGTGGCAGACATTTACTCTTGGGCCAGTGAAGGGATCGGAGTTTTGAAACAGCTGCTCACAATCCACATGTCATCTGGCCAAGTTAACTACATTTAGACACTCCAAGTTCACAGACGGCAGGAAGCTGGGAATAGAATTTAAGAACAGATCGATGGGGAGATACTGAGCAATTATGCAATTGGTTAGTTTAGGCATACCTGGAGTATTGTGTTTGTGAAACAAATTTGCATCCCCTGTTCACTCACCTGTCGATCTGTTAACTTCCTGAATCCAGCCCGGCAGAGGTACCGTCGTCATCTCCTAACATTTCACCTTCATTCCATGTCTTTTCATTATCATTTCCCTGGTCAGTGATGCCATCTCTCCCTGACCGGCTTACCTTTGGCAAAAGTATATTCACCGGGAAGCACAGGAAAGACACTCCAGTGGTGGTGCTCATCTCACGCACAATGGACAATAATGGTGTTTCTTAGCGTCAATCACACCAGGCACAGGACTTCTCTGAAGGAATTCCTCACATCTGTCCCTTGGGCTCAAACATCTTCAACTGTATCCTCAATGACTTTTCTTTCACTGCAACATTTGAAGAGTGATATCACAAACACGAGAAAATCTTGAGATGCGGGAAATCCAATTTAAACACACACAAACTGTTGGAGGAACTCAGCAAGTCAGGCAGCATCTGTGGATCAGACGCCATCTGTGTAAAGTTACTATTGTATATGGAGCAGATCGCTCGGCTGTTTTTTTTAAATGCAAAGTGATGTGTGTTTTCAGCATTGTCAGTTTTGGTTTCCAAGTTCATTGTCTCCAGCATGTTCTTCAATTTTTGACACAATCTGATTGAAACATATAAGATTATTAAGGTATTGGACATGCTGGAGGCAGGAAGCATGTTTCCGCTGATGGGCGAGTCCAGAACCAGAGGCCACAGTTTAAGAATAAGGGGTAGGCCATTTAGAATGGAGTTGCGGAAAAAAAAAAATCAACCAGGATGTTGTGGATATGTGGAATGCTCTGCCCCAGAAGGCAGTGGAGGCCATGTCACTGAATACTTTCAATAGGGAGATGGATAGAGCTCTTAAAGATAGCGGAATCAAAGGTTATGGGGATAAGGCAGGAACTGGATACTGATTGATGATCAGCCATGATCACAGTGAATGGCAGTGCTGGCTCGAAGGGCTGAAGAGCCTACTCCTGCACCTATTGTCTATTGTCTAATCCAAACAGCACCAGCCTGTCACACTTCCCAAACCCCACACACCACCAGCACAGTTTGTGGCTGGACTTGTACTGACCAGGACTTCGTCCCTCTCCTTCCAAAAACATCTAATAATAAAGCCCTGCACTCCAGCCGCTCAAATCTACAACAACACTGAGCCTTGGAATCTCTACTTCATGCTAATCAAGATTATTTGTTGTTTAACAGAACTACTGTCAGAGCAATTCCTACACGCATTCGTAATGTGAATTCTGTCTGCGGAAAACACCTGTTGATCGTATCTGATCCCGGGGCCTCTATATTCAATAATGCTGAACTAACAGAATTATTTTGTGCCATTCTGATGGCAGTTTTTCAACTGGTAAACCTTGTCTCTCCAGGGATTCGGTGTAGCCTGCCGAACGTTCCCAGAGTTTCTTAGTCTTCCCGTTCAAATTAAATAAATTCGTAGAATCAAGCAGGGGGCCAAAGTCACGAAGAGCGTCAGTGAATTCGGTCTGACTGCTACACCCTGACACAAGATCTCGGATGGCAGACCCACCGGCCATGGAGTAGATCATGAGAATAGAAAGAAACTGCACCAGTTTCCTTCTAAAGACCATTGGGCACTAGATGCCGTCCCTTCTGATCATGGAATATAGAAAGAAACTTCGAACTACAGTACAGGACAAGACGGTTTGACCCACAATGTTGTGTGGAACCAACTGAAAACTATATCAATAAATCTCCATGAAGTGATCGCTCCTACCCACACAATGTCATTGTCCCAGGCTGCAGATTGTGAGCATCCTCCACCCTCTAAGCAAACACTTAACCTTCATATCTCCTCTGAATCTACACCCTCTCACTTCCAATGCATGCCCTCTGTTACTGGAGATTTCTATCCTGGGAAAAAGAAACTCCATCTCTGCTTGATCTGCGCCTCACATAATCTTACAAACCTCTATCAGATCTGCCCTCAGCCTCCACCGATCCAAAGAAAATAACCCAACTTTGTCAAGCCTCTCATAATAGCCTGTCCCCTAAACCAGGCAGCAACCTGGCAAACCTCTTCTGCACCCTCTACACTACCTCAACATTATTCCTATATTGGGGCGAGCATAACTGTATGTAATGCTTCAGATGCGGCATAACCAGGGTCCTTTTAAATTACCTCGTGACATTTGAATTCAAGGCCTCAAATAATAAGACAAGCAGTCTATAAGCATTGGCAACCACATGATCAACCTGTGTAGCCACTTTGAAGGAGCTATAAATGTGGGCCCCAAGATCTTGCCATAAACTGATTACTGTCTCCTTGCACTTGTCTAACCATTTATTTGGGCTGAACTCCATCTGATGTTTCTCTGCCCATATCTGCAACTGATCGAAATTACCCAGAAGCCGTAGCACAGATCACTGCAGAATACTGCTGACCACAGACCTCGAGCTCCAGCAGGCGAGCTTGTTGTCCTTCTTGGATGCAAGGAAGGGGAAGAAACGGCAGTTTGAGGCGTGAATCTGGCGGAGAATGAAGTGTAGGAGAGGTCCATGGCAGACGGTGGAGAGTGAGTACCGGAGTGGTGGCAGAGAGACGGACAGGACCCGTAGGTACCTCCGCATGGCAGCGAGCGTGGCGCGGAGAATCCTGCGGGAGCAGCGGAACGAGCCGTGGTCAATGAAACGGAGGTACCTGGGATCCTCGCTGGGCCCGAACTGGGAGGCCTGGAACCGGAGCTGGAATCCCTGCGGTAACAGATGGCGGCGGAGACACGCTCCCAGGAAGGAGCCGTGGCTGTGGTAGCGGGTCTGAGACAGGATGTGGTCGAAGAGTCAGAGAGCGGCAGAGATCACAGAGGGGGAGCAGTGAGAGAGGGTCTCACTGAACTCCTGTCGAAGAGAGGATTTAAACTTCTTCACGGTAGGCATACCTTGAAGAGAGTTTGCAGCGGAGTAGCAAATCATAAACACAAAATAATCTGCAGATGCTGTTGTCAAAGGAACACTCACAATGCGCTGGAGGAACTCAGCAGGTCAGTCAGCATCAGTTGAAAAGATTAGTCGACGTTTTGGGTCGAAACCCTTTGTCAGGACTGAAGGAAGAACTTTGGGGAGGGTTTGAAGAATGCTGGTAGTTGAAAAAAAACAGTAATTTGAAAGACAAAGGGGAGGGGGAGGGGAGGCAGGGAGGTGATTAGCAGGAGAACAATGCGCAGTAGTAGAAGGAGGCGGAACTATGAGGGAGGTGATGCGAAATAGGGATAGAGGATGGGAGAGGGGAGGGAATTTCCGGAAGTTGGAGAATTCTATGTTAATACCAAGGGGCTGGAGACTACCTAAACGGTATATGAGGTGTTGCTCCTCCAACCTGAGTTTAGCCTCATCATGGCAGTAGAGGAGGCCATGTATGGACATATCTGAATGGGAATGGGAAGCAGAGTTGAAGTGGGTGGCTACTGGGAGATCCTGTCTGTTGTGGCGGACGGAGTGGAGGTGCTCGACGAAGTGGTCCCCCGATCTGTGTCGGGTTTCACCGATGTAGAGGAGACTGCACTGGGAGCACCGGATGCAATAGATGACCCGAACAGATTCAATAGGGAAGTGTTGCCTCACCTGGAAGGACTGTTTGGGGCCCTGAATGTTGGCAAGAGAGGAGGTGTTGGGACAGGTGTAGCACTTACGCTTACAGGGATAAGTGCCGGGTGGGAGATTCGTGGGGATGGACATGTGGATAAGTGAGTTGCGGAGGGATCGATCCCTGCGGAAAGCGGAGAGGGGTGGAGAGGTAAAGATGTGCTTAGTGGTTCTTAGTGCTTAGCCTGTTCCTAATATTGTACTGCAGGGGTCAAGACATTTTCCTCCCTGTTACAATCACATGAGAGATGTAAAGGATGAGAAAAGAATAAGCCGTTGAAGGACCTTTGAGAAACAGAATGAGATCATGCGAATGAAAATAGTATAACACCAGACAACAGATGACTGATGCTGAAGATAAAGGACTTGAATACTGAATTCAGCCGACCCAGTCCTTCACATGCATATTGTAGTGTTTTAGTCACACCAATAGAGGGCATGGATCCCATCAAGTCCAAGTCAGTACTCTGGAGGGATATCCATTCCCCCTCCAGACAGCTTGCAAGCCATATCCTTCAACTGCCAATGCTATTTCCATTTGAAATCACATCTACTTCCAACAACCTAAAACATCAGATTCCTGGACTTGATCTTGCTGTATCAAAAAGTTCTTCATTTACATCCTTTATTGGTTGCCCAAAACCTCAAATCCATCTCATCTAATTCAGAAGTAAATTTATTTGCCTTACCTAATGGCTAGATATTAGATTAGATTATGAGGACACTCAGTCCTCGTTCACTGTCATTTAGAAATGCATGCATTATGATGTCACCGAAACACAGGACAGACCAAGACTAAAACTGACAAAAAACACATAATTATAACATATAGTTACAACAGTGCAAAAGAATACCGTAATTTGATAAAGAGCAGACCATGGGCATGGTAAAAATAAAAGTCTCAAAGTCCCGATAGCCCCAACATCTCACGCAGATGGCAGAAGGGAGAAACTCTCCCTGCCATGAGCCTCCAGTGCCGCAAACTTGTCGATGCAGCATTCTGGAAGCACCTGACCACAGCTGACTCTGAATCCGTCCGAAAACTTGGAGCCCCCGACCAGCCCTCCGACACCAAGCACTGTCTCTGCCGAGTGCTTTGACCCTGCCCCGCCCGCCGAGCAACAGCAAAGCCAAGGACTCGGGGCCTTCCCCTCCGGAGATTTCAGATCACACAGTAGCAGTGGCAGCGAAACAGGTAGTTCAGAAGTTTCACCAGATGTTCCTCCATGTTCTCACGTCTGCCTCCATCAAGTCAGAATTGTGCACGGCACCCTACTTGATAGATAACAGATATTCATCACGGAGTGGCTGCTGTGCACCGCGTCGCGTCGCCATTTTCTCCTCTCCAATTTAACATCAACATATCAAATGGAGCCTGGACAATGATACAATGTCTGCCTTAGGATTTGAGTGCAAGATTGCTCACTTCCACTCTGGTTCCTCTATCCCGATTTCACATCACCTCCCTCATAGTTCCGCCTCCTTCTACTACTGCGCATTGTTCTCCTGCCAATCACCTCCCTGCTTCCCCTCCCCCACCCCTTCATCTTTCAAATTACTGTTTTGTTCAACTACCAGCATTCTTCAAACCCTCCCCAAAGTACTTCCTTCAGTCCTGACGAAGGGTTTCGACCCGAAACGTCGACTAATCTTTTCAACTGATGCTGACTGACCTGCTGCGTTCCTCCAGCACATTGTGAGTGTTCCTAAGAGTACCGTCTGTGGTCCTATCCACCTGGGGACAAACCCTGGCCTTTCTGGCAGCACCCTCACCATAACTTGGTCACCGGGCTGTGGAAAAACTATCCCCTCTCCCTCTGGCTCCTTTTGATCAGCGATTCACTGTTGTTCTTTCGCTCGGTCCTTTAATACTTTAAATTGGTTTCAAAGGTCTTTCATGTATTGGGTCATTCTATCCCTGAATGTCCCAGGCTCCCTGCAACCCATAATTACCCCATAAGGGAGTCGCATTGCTCACCCCATCAATAATTCGTAGGGGCTGAGACCCAAAGTGCAGTTCAGGGTTGCGTGCAATCTCATCAAGATTCCTGGTAATACATCAACCCATGTCTTTCCTGTCTCAGCTATAGCTTTGGCTAACGCATTCTTGATTGCTCGGTTCATCCTTTCTACCATCTCTGAACTCTGGGGGTGGTAGGGTATGTGGAACCGTTGTCGAATCCCTAGTAGTTGGCATATTTCCTTCATCACTTTCCCCGTGAAATGTGCTCCCTGATCTGAATCCACCTGAACTGGGGTTCCCCAGCTTGGGAGGATTTCCTGAACTAGGATCCATGCAGCAGTGCAGGCGGTGCAGTCACTTGTTGGGAAAGCCTCTACCCACCGAGTGACGTGATCCATAATTACCAGACAGTAGCTTTTCCCCCGGCTTTTTAGCAGGGGCCCTGTGAAGTCTATCTGGATGTTTTCCCAGGGTCCCCTCGGCCGAGGCTGATTTGCCAGCTGTAGCTTTCTGCCCTTACCAGGGTTATGCTGGGCACAAATGATACAACGGCGGCAGAATTTCTCAACATCCCCACCCATCCCTGGCCACCACCAGTCCTGCTGGAGGGTTGTGATCATGCTCTGCCTTCCCTCATGCATCGCCCCATGATAAAACTTTAGTAGTATCTGTCTAATACAGGGTGGGTCCATCGCGACTATTTCCTCCCCGTGTGTCCAGCACCCATCTGATCCCTCCTTTGCTCCTTTTAATCTCTATTTTTCCTTCTCTTCGGCCTCTATCTCTTCATATAATTTTACTAAGCTAGCTTCTGTCGTTTCCTCCTGCACACTTGCAATTTCAGTTGCCTCTTGCCCCCCTGCTGCCTTATTCGCAGCAATGTCTGCCCTCAGAGGAACTAGGAAAACTTTATATTCTGGAGTGGCCGCAGTCTCTCTGAGTATCCCTGGTGTTTTTGTTCCTTCGCTATACCCTGAGCAGCAGTCAGTGTGTCATTCTGTATAGGGTCCTGCTTAGGGGGTTTATACAGACCCTCCTCTATTTTAACTGGGTTTATCTTCACCTGCCCACAATCTTGCTTGTCTCTAGCCCACACTGCTGGGAACTGTTGACAAGGTAACCCATAGACACCATCCTGGTTCCAGTCTCTGATGATCAGGGCAGCTGCGCCTCTGCTAGCCAGGCCGTGTATTCTGTTGGTTGTGCGCATTCACTGCCCCTGACTCGTCCACATTATTTCTCCCTTTCTCGAATCTACAAAAGCTCCCGCTTCCCTTAGGATGTCTATTCCAAGGATTGTGCCCTCATTATTTGGACATACCCAGAAATACACTGGAAGCTGCACTCCCCCGATTTCTAGTACCTGCAATTCCCTTCTTTCTGCTTTTACTGTTTTTTCCTCCTACACCCCTGATATAACTGGCCTGTCCGGTTGCTGGTAACGGTAAGTTTGTTATCGATACCGATGCCCCTGTGTCCACTAACATATTGCATTGCCAACCCCTAACAATGCCGTTGTGTACATCCGCGGGTCACCAGCGCTGGCAGGGCAGCCCACTGCCACATCTTTTTCTGTCTTAAGAGGCACCGTTACCAGCTCTTTTATCTGATCGACAGTCAGACCGTTTGCTGATGGGGTGAGTGACTGGGTATCTGCCGTGACCTTCGCCTGGGTTTTCCCCCTCCCTTTTGGACACCGGCTCCAGCCATGCCCCGACAGGGCACAGCTGTAGCATATCAACTCCTTCACTGCCTTATACTTGGTCCGGCAGTCCTTTGCTGGGTGCCCTGGCTGCCGGCAAGCAAAACAAGCCCTCTGGGACATCACAGCAGCTGCATCCACTATACCCACTTTACGATTTCTCTTGCCTTTTCTATGGTCTATCTCACTGGCCCACGAAACTATCTCAGAGTAGTTGGACCCCACCGTTATGCTTGAATCTAAAACTTCCCGGTGGGCTGAGCTCAGGCCTTCCTTCGGCATTTTTAGGAATCCTGGGTCATCCCTCCCTGGGTTATCCAACCCTGAATACTCCTCGTACACTCGGTATTTACGTTCTGCATAATCCATGGCTGTCTCGTCAGCCCTCTGGGTCACTGCCATTATCATTCTCCAGCTACTCTCGCCTCCCCCCAGTCACTGCCTCACTTCCCCTTTAAAAGAGCAATATCTTTCTTCATTACTGGCGCTCCCGGTAGTTGTCCATGTACCATCCTGCACCCTCTGGGCCACCCTGTCCCACGTATTCCTCGGGCACTTGGCTTTCACTAACACATGTACATCTTTAGGGTGCATCTGGTGAATTTCAACCATTTCCTCGAGTTTGCGCCAGAACTCTGAATTCCCACAGGCGACTTTAAGTGAGGGCAACTTGGACAAAATGCTCTGTTTCTCCCCGGGGGTGAAGGGCTTATGAATAGTCATAATCAAGGTCAAGGGCTGGCTCGGATCATCAGAGTTCTCAACCTGATGTTGACTGACTTCAATAGGTGCCATTCTGGTTGATCTCTCTGGGTAAAACCTCTCCCTGAGATATCTCCATACTAATTCCCACACTACGCAAAATATAAAACTGCAGAGTATGTACTCCACAATCTGCCAATTTTGAGTACCCGAACTCATGAGGCCTGCTGTATTCCCTCACATCACACTTGCAAACGCATACACTAAAATGCAGCTCCCCGAACGAGAATACACGCCCCCACTCTGGCGTCTCGAACCGTACCGTTGGTTAACACCTTTCGCAACTGGTGGTTCAAGTCTCACCAAGTTAACCAAGTTAACATGCAAAGGTTCCTCACTTATATAAACACACATGCACATGCACACACTACTTCAATATCTACCAGTTCAGCTCTCCACTTTCGTCATACCTCGTGTTCCCGTGTGTCCGCCGACCGAACAGATCCAAGTGTGAGTGTTATTTTAGAAAAATACTCACCAACTTAGACTGCTAGGAACGCTGGCCACTAGACAGATCACGAAGTATCCCACTCCTGACACCAAATGTTGTATCGTGGGTGAAATCACCGGACAGACAGAGTCACTGGTAGATACAAAGCAGCTTCTTTATTCAACACAACAAGGTACAGCAGGCATCTTACGGACGGAGACGCTTTCCGTAGAAAGGTCTGCTAGTCCAATGTGGGCTCGATATTTATATACTTTATACTTTATTGTCGCCAAACAATTGGTACTAGAACGTACAATCATCACAGCGATATTTGTTTCTGCACTTCACACTCCCTGGATTACAAATATTAAAAATAGTTAAAATTTGTAAATATTAAAAATTTAAATTATAAAACATAAATAGAAAGTAGAAAATGGGAAGTAAGGTAGTGCAAAAAAACCAAGAGGCAGGTCCAGATATTTGGAGGGTACCGCCCAGATCCAGGTCAGGATCCGTTCAGCAGTCTTATCACAGTTGGAAAGAAGCTGTTCCCAAATCTGGCCGTAGGAGTCTTCAAACTCCTGAACCTTCTCCCGGAGGGAAGAGGAAAGAAAAGTATGTTGGCTGGGTGGGTCAGTCCTTGATTAACCTGGCAGCACGGCTCCAACAGTGTGCGGTATAAAGTGAGTCCACGGACGGAAGATTGGTTTGTGTGATGTGCTGCGCCGTGTTCACGATCTTCTGCAGCTTCTTTCGGTCTTGGACAGGACAACTTCCATACCAGGTTGTGATGCACCTTGGAAGAATGCTTTCTACAGTGCATCTATAAAAAATTGTGAGGTTTTAGGGGACAGGCCAAATTTCTTTAGTTTTCTCAGGAAGTAAAGGCGCTGGTGGGCCTTCTTGGCAGTGAACTCTGCTTGGTTGGACCAAGTCAGGTCATTTGTGATACTGACCCCGAGGAACTTAAAGCTTAAATATGCTAAACACAAAGGCAATCGCTACTTGAAAAGTTGCAGACAATGCATAGGCAATGCTTCCTTTTGAAGCTACATACAAAATATCACACCATTCTTTCCTTCTGACGCCAATATATCTGGGTTGGTATCCACAGCCTTTAGGATTTACTTGGCATTTTGCGTGCTAACATAGAAGACAATTAATATTTATAATGTATAGATAATACTGTCTTTGAAACTGCAGCATTAGGTCAAACTATGGCGCCAGAAGCATCTGGTATTTACACCTTTTAGGAAGCTCATTGTGGTGGACTCAATCCACAGTCCTTTGTCAAACTGTTAAAATAGAAATCTGGTGGCCAAAGTCATTTAAGTGTAAACATATCATCTACCCAAAAAAAACTCACTCAAACAGCATGAATACTTTTTATCGGCACTTTACATGTCGGGACAGTGATGGTGAAAGGGGGAGGGAAAGAAGACATGGGGAGGAGTGGTCTCAAGATCCTCAGGTGTTCCTCCCAATGGGATAAAGCACAAAGAGGGGAAATATCAAAGAGAGATGAGAATGGAACTGTGATTGTCATGAGAGATTTAATCAGAAGCAGATTAGGGTAGCGCTGCATTGAGTACCTTTGCTCTGTGAGCTGCTACAACCATGATCTGCTGGTGACAACCCATTCCAATTGAGTTTCCCATTCACATACCAACATATCGGTCCCTTACAGCTGTCATAACCAGTGGTGGGGTAGTAATGGGACAAGCTCCCACTTCCCATCAAATGTTGACAATGGTGTGCGCCTCAAATTGCCTCTGTCAATCAAGTCCAGCTCCTGGCTTTTACATATGGGTTCGCTACTACACCCAATGAACTGTTCTAGTGCCAGGGGAAGGTGCAAATGGGTTTACTGGCGTCATATAACGAACCGCTATGGGCAGATGGGGCTCCTCAGCCATACTTGGGCTCAAGTGGAAGAAAAATTCTGATCTCAAACCTCCACTGGCCTGTGGCTAGACCCATTCATGGGGAGACTTCGGGAGTAAACCCTGAGGAAGAATCCGGAGCTGGATTCCCTGTTGGTCCTGTGTTCAATGCAGACTGGCAATCCAGCAACACCGCTGGTGCCTGACTGCATCGATCTTCGCCGTTGCTTTGGATTCATCAGCTGTGTGGAGAGCAGGGGCCCCTGCATGGGCAACTGCTTGCTTTACATATCGTACTTCCCTGACTTGTATATTGACGTTGACACTAGGGTGCAATATCCATGGTCAATCCTGACCAGCGGAGGGCCATGATCAACATGTCTGTAGAGGGCCGCCTCTCCCGCTACAGTGAGGCCGAGTACAGGTTGAACAAGCAACGCCTCATATTCTGACAGTGTAGCCTCCAATCTCGAGGGCATGAACATTGATTTCTCCAAATTCAAGAATAACTACCTCTTGTTTCCACAACCCACCCCGACCTTTCTTCTGACTTTTCACCCATTCTGATGACCAATTAACCCCTTCACCTCTCCTCATGCACCCTCATGACCTGCCCATCAACTCTGTCTGGTTCTCCACCTTCTCCGTGTCATCCCATGGTCTAACATTCTCTCCTATTAGATTTCTTTCTCTTCATCTCTTTGCCTTTTCTGCCTGTCACCCAGCTCCTCACATCATCATCCCTCCACAAACCACACGTTCCCCACCCCTCACTTGTCCTCCTCCCCCTCCCCCACCACCGTATTCTGGCTTTTGTCCCTTTCTTTCTAATCCCGATGAAGGTTCTCAGCCCGAAATGTCGACGGTTTGATGAGTTCCTCCAGCATTTTCTGTATGTTTGCTTCAGTCTGTGTATTGATTAAGCTAATCAAACTGGTACAGTGGAAGAGGAATTTGTGGAATGGTCAGAGACAGTTTCTTACAGCAGTATCTTACCCACGAACGGGCTATTTCAGATGTAATCTGTGTAATTGAGGTGGGATTACAGAGAGATCTTGTGGTGAAGGATCCCTGAAGAAGTGATCACAATGTGGGAGATCTCCAGACCACAGATTGAGGGTGAACAGCAGGGTCAGAACCAGTATCCTCACCCTAATTAAAGGCAATTTCAGAGACGTGACTGTGGAGTTGTCTGGCGCAGATGGGGTAAATAGGCTCAGGGACAGGTCAGTAATGAGCAGTGGCAGATGTTCAAGGAGACTGTTCGTAACACTCAGCAGACGTTGATCTCGATTAGACAGAGGGATCACAGAGAGCAAAGAACATTCTGTGGTCAAAGGAGGCAGACAAGAGGATCAGGATTTTTTCAGGAACCAGTGATGAGACAAAATCTAAAACTAACAAGGAAAAAGCAGAGAGGTTAACTCCAATAATTTGCATTAGTGTTCACAGTGGGGGCACAGCAAACATCCCACAGATATCTCATGGTGAAATTTCAACATTGTGCCATAATGTGTAACAATCACCATCACTAGGGAAAAAAACTAATGGGACTAAAAGCAAACATTACTTGGTCTCAATGACCTGCACTGGAGGCTTTCACAGGAAGTCTGGAGAGAAAGTAGATACATTGAAGTCTGTCAAAACTCACTGTTACAGAAAGGTCCCAGTGGAGTTGAAAACCATTGTTGAAGAAGGGTGGAAGATGAAAAGCAGGTAACTGTAGTCCAGTTAACTTCACTTCAGGTACTGGAGTCTATAATCTATGAAGAAATAATGTCATTTAGAAAAGTTTAATGTCATTGAATTAAGTCACCAGGGTTCACAGTCAAATTCACACAGCACAGAAACGAGCCATTCAGCTCAAATGGTCCACGCTGACCAAAGTTCCCATCTGAGCTCGTGGTCTGTAACCCCCTCACCACCACATTATGAGCAAGGTTATCCTCCTCCTTCTCCCATTTCCTTCCATTTGACCCATATCCTTCAAAACCTTTCCTTTCCATCTACCTGCCCAAGTGCATTTTCAATGTACCTGACTCAACCACTCCCCATAGCAGTTCATTCCATTTACTGACCAGTCTGTGTGTGGAAAAGTTGCCCTTCAGGTCCTTATAAAATCTCATCTTAAACCAATACCTTCCAGTTCTTGATTTCCCAACACTGACAAAAAGACTGTTCTCTTTGACCCAACCCTGGTTCTTCATGAATTTATACGCCTCTGCAATATCAGCACTCTTTCTCACACATTCCAGAGAAAAATATCTAAAATCCTTTCCACAGATCTCCTCTGCACTCTTTCCCGCTTAATGCTGTCTGTCATACGGCAGGGTGACCAAAACAAATCATTCTGGTCGCCAGTGAATCTTCTCAGCTCCAGGGTGGACAAGGTCAATTGTGTAATAAGGACACATTTGAGTAAAAACACTGACACTGTATACCAAGCACACTGAGCTGCCAGAGCACAGCATCGGCCAGTGAGGACACAGACCAGTACAACACCCGGCTCTCTACTACAAAATTCAAAGTTGAAAGTAAATGTATTATCAAAAATACACTTGTATCACCGTATACAACGCTGAGATTAGTTTTCTTGTGGGCATACTACCAGTTTGTTAGAGCGGTAGGGGAGGATGAAACTAATTTGGTGGGGGTAGGTTGTAGAAACCAGAGTGGAGGCACTCAGGATAGGAGGGAAGGTAAAAGAGCAAAGATAGCATGCAATTACACTGTCAGATGATAGGACATCACCGCAGCCAGCAGGGTGAGTATCAGTGCATGAGGGATGCAGAATCAAAGGGTAGCGATACTGTACTCAGAGTGTTATATCTCTATCCACAGAGTATAAGAAATAAGGTGGGTGATCTTATTGCCCTATTACAGATTGTCAGATATGATGTCATGGCCACCGCTGTGTCGTGGCAGAAGGATGCTTGCAGTTGGGAGCTGAATGTCCAAGGTTACATGTTGTATCAGAGAGATAGGAAGGTAGGCAGAGGGGGTGGCATCAATTCAGTAGAAAGATGTGATATAGGATCAGAAGATGCTGTATCATTCTGCATTGAGTTAAGAAACTGCAAGGGTAAAAGGACACTGATGCAGTTATATACAGGTCTCCAAACAGCAGCCTGGATATGGACCACAGATTACAACAGGAAATAGCAAAGACGTGCCAAAGGGCAATGTTATGATAGTCATGGGAGATTTCAACATGCAGGTAGATTGGGAAATTCAGGTTGGAATTAGATCACAGGAGAGTGAGTTTGTTGAATACCGACAAGATGGCTTTTTAGAACAGGGATGAGCTACATTAGATTGGGTGTTATATAGTGAAACCAAGGTAATTATGGAGCTTCAGGTAAAAGAATCCTTAGGAAACAGTGATGACAATATGATTGTGTTCAGCTTGAAATTTGATAGAAAGAAAGTAAAGTCTGACGTATCAGTATCTCAGTGAAGAACAAGATATTACAGTTGTATGAGAGAGGAGTTGGCCAAAGTAAATTGGAAGCAGATACTGGCAAAGATCAAGCAGAGAAGCAATGGTGTGAGTTTGTGGGAAAAATGAGGAAGATGCAGGATAGATGTATTCCAAAAAATGAAGAAACACTTAAATGGCAAAATGGGGCTGATGAGGGAAGTCACAGCCAATGTAAAAGCAAAAGAAAGTGCATCCAACAATGCAAAAATTAGTGGTAAGACAGAGGATTGGAAAGCTTTTAAAAGCCTACAGAAAGAATAACAGGAGGGAAAAGATGAAATGTGAAAACAAATAGCAAACAATATCAAAGTGCGTAGTAATAGTTTTTTCAAGTATGTTAAAAATAAAAGAGAGATGAGAGTGGATATAGGACCGCTGGAATACGAGGGTGGAGAAATAATAAAGGAGGACAAGGAGATGGCAAATGAACTAAATGGGTGTTTTGCATGAGTCTTTGCAGAAGACACTAGCAGTGTGCCAGATATTGCAGGGTGTGAGGGAAGAGAAATGAGTGCAGTTACTATTACAAGTGAGAAGGTGCTCAAAAAGCTGAAAAGGCTGAGTGTATGTGTCACCTGGACCAGATGTACTGCACCCTACGGTTCTGAAAGAGATAGCAATAGATTGTGAGGGCATCAATAATTATCTTTCAAAATTATTGGACTCTAGCATGGTGCCAGATGACTAGGAAACTGCAAATATCACCCCACTCTTTAAGACTCCAGGAAAGCAACAGAAAGGAAATTATAGACCAGTTAGCCCGAACTCAGTGGTTGGGAAGTTGTTGGAGTCAACTTGTAAGGGAGAAGTTAGGGAGTACTTGGAGACACAGAACAAGATGGGACAAATACTCCAACATGAGGAATTCTGCAGATGCTGGAAATTCAAGCAACACACATCAAAGTTGCTGGTGAACGCAGCAGGCCAGGCAGCATCTCTAGGAGGAGATACAGTCGACGTTTCAGGCCGAAACCCTTCATCAGGACTAACTGAAGGAAGAGCTTGTAAGAGATTTGAAAGTGGGAGGGGGAGGATGAGATCCAAAATGATAGGAGAAGACGGGAGGGGGAGGGATGGAGCCAAGAGCTGGACAGGTGATTGGCAAAAGGGATATGAGAGGATCATGGGACAGGAGGCCCAGGGAGAAGGAAAAGGGGGAGTGGGGGGAAAACCCAGAGGATGAGCAAGGGGTATAGTCAGAGGGACAGAGGGAGAAAAAGGAGAGTGAGAGAAAGAATGTGTGTACATAAATAACGTATGGGGTACGAGGGGGAGGTGGGGCATTAGCGGAAGTTAGAGAAGTCAATGTTCATGCAATCAGGTTGGAGGCTACCCGGACAGAATATAAGGTGTTGTTCCTCCAACCTGAGTGTGGCTTCATCTTTACAGTAGAGGAGGCCATGGATAGACATATCAGAAAGGGAATGGGACGTGGAATTAAAATACGTATGTGGCCACTGGGAGATCCTGCTTTCTCTGGCGGACAGAGCGTAGGTGTTCAGCAAAATAATCTCCCAGTCTGCGTCGGGTCTCGCCAATATATAGAAGGCCACATTGGGAGCACCGAACGCAGTATATCACCCCAGCCGACTCACAGGTGAAGTGTCACCTCACCTGGAAGGACTGTCTGGGGCCCTGAATGGTGGTAAGGGAGGAAGTGTCAGGACATGTGTAGCACTTGTTCCGCTTACAAGGATAAACGCCAGGAGGGAGATCAGTGGGGAGGGATGGGGGGGCGAAAATGGACAAGGGAGTCGCATAGGGAGCGATCCCTGCAAAAAGCAGAAGTGGGGGGGAGGGAAAGATGTGCTTCGTGGTGGGACCCCATTGGAGGTGGCAGAAGTTACATAGAATAATATGTTGGACCCGGAGGCTGGTGGGGTGGTAGGTGAGGACCAGGGGAACCCTATTCCTAGTGGGGTGGCGGGAGGATGGAGTGAGAGCAGATGTGCGTGAAATGGGGGAGGAAGGGAAGCCCCTTTCTTTAAAAAAGGAGGACATCTCCCTCGTCCTGGAATGAAAAGCCTCATCCTGAGAGCAGATGCGGCAGAGACGGAGGAATTGCGAGAAGGGGATGGCACTTTTACAAGAGACAGGATGAGAGGAGGAATAGTTCAGATAGCTGTGAGAGTCAGTAGGCTTATAGTAGACATCAGGAGATCAGCTGTCTCCAGAGATAGAGACAGAAAGATCTAGAAAGGGGAGGGAGGTGTCGGAAATGGACCAGGTAAACTTGACGACTGGGTGAAAGTTGGGAGGCAAAGTTAATAACGACATGGGTCCGAGCTATGCCTGCCTTTTGTTGGCTTTGTGGAACAATCTATGTTCCAAACCTATTCTGGCATCTGTCCCCCACTTTTCCTTTGCTACATTGACAACTGCATTGGTGTTGCTTCCTGCACGCATGCTGAGCTCATTGACTTTATTAACTTTGCCTCCAACTTTCACCCTGCCCTCAAGTTTACCTGGTCCATTTCCGACACCTCCCTCCCCCTTCTAGATCTTTCTGTCTCTATCTCCAGAGACAGCTTATCTACTGATGTCTACTATAAGCCTACTGACTCTCACAGCGATCTGAACTATTCCTCCTCTCATCCTGCCTCTTGCAAAAATGCCATCCCCTTCTTGCAATTCCTCCGTCTCTGCCGCATCTGCTCTCAGGATGAGGCTTTTCATTCCAGGACGAGGGAGATGTCCTTCTTTTTTAAAGAAAGGGGCTTCCCTTCCTCCCCCACTTCACGCACATCTGCCCTCACCCCATCCTCCCGCCACCCCACTAGGAATAGGGTTCCCCTGGTTCTCACCTACCACCCCACCAGCCTCCGGGTCCAACATATTATTCTCCGTAACTTCCGCCACCTCCAATGGGATCCCACCACTAAGCACATCTTTCCCTCCCCCTCCCCCTCCCCCCTGCTGTCTGCAGCGATCGCTCCCTAAGCAACTCCCTTGTCCATTCGTCCCCACCATCCCTCCCCACTGATCTCCCTCCTGGCACTTATCCTTGTAAGCGGAACAAGTGCTACACATGCCCTTACACTTCCTCCCTTACCACTATTCAGGGCCCCAGACAGTCCTTCCAGGTAAGGCGACACTTCACCTGTGAGTCGGCTGGGGTGATATACTGCGTTCGGTGCTCCCAATGTGGCCTTCTGTATATTGGCGAGACCCGACGCAGACTGGGAGATCGTTTTGCTGAACACCTACGCTCTGTCTGCCAGAGAAAGAAGGATCTTCCAGTGGCCACACATTTTAATTCCACATCCCATTCCCACTCTGACATGTCTAGCCATGGCCTCCTCTACTGAAAAGATGAAGCCACACTCAGGTTGGAGGAACAACACCTTATATTGTCTGGGTAGCCTCCAACCTGATGGCATAAACATTGACTTCTCTAACTTCCGCTAATGCCCCACCTCCCCCTTGTACCCCACCCGTTATTTATATACACACATTCGTTCTCTCACTCTCCCTTTTCTCCCTCTGCCCCTCTGACAACACCGCTTGCCCATCCTCTGAGTTCCTCCCCCCTCCCCCTTTTCCTTCTCCCTGGGCCTCCTGTCCCATGATCCTCTCATATCCCTTTTGCCAATCACCTGTCCAGCTCTTGGTTCCATCCCTCCCCCTCCTTTCTTCTCCTATCATTTTGGATCTCCCCCTCCCACTTTCAAATCTCTTACCAGCTCTTCCTTCAGTTAGTCCTAATGAAGGGACTCGGCCTGAAACATCAAACGTAACTCTTCCTAGAGATGCTGCCTGGCCTGCTGCGTTCACCAGCAACTTGGATGTGTGTTGCTAGGACAAATACAGCATGGTTTCCTTAAGGGAACATATTGCCTGATGAACCTGTTGGAATTCTTTGAGAAGATTACATGTAGAATGGGTAAACGGGATGCAGTCCACGTTGGATATTTGGACTTTTAGAAGGCATTTGATAAGGTGCCACATATGAGGCTGCTTACCACATTAAGAGCCCATGGTATTACAGGAAAGTTACAAGCATTGACTGATTGGGAGAAGGCAGCGAGTGGTAATAAAAGGATCCTTTTCTGGTTGGTTGCCAGTAAGTAGTGGTGTTCTGCAGGAGTCAGTGTTACGACTGCTTCTTTTTATGCTGGATATCAATGATATAGAAGATGAAATAGATGGCTTTGTTGTCAAGTTTGCAGATGATATGAAGACTGGCGGAGGGGCAGGTAGTGTTGAGGAAATGGGTAGGCTGCAGAAGGACTTAAACAGATCAGGAGATGGGCAGGAGAGTAGCAAATGAAATACAATGTCAGAAAATGCATGGTCATGCTCTTCGGTAGTAGAAATAAATGTGCAGACCTTTTTCTAAATGGGCAGAAAATCCAAAAATCTGAGATGCTAAGGGAATTGGCAGTCCTCGTGCCGAACAACCTAAAGGTTGACTTGCAGGTAGAGTTGGTGATGAGGAAGGCAAATATTATAATTAACATTCCTTTCAAGGGGTCTCAAATATAAGAGTAGGGATGTGATGCTGAGGCTTTATAAGGCACTGGTGAGACCTCACCTTGACGACAGTGAACAATTTCGGGCTCCTCAACTAGGAAAAGATGTGGTGGCATTGAAGAGGGTTCAGAGGAGGTTCATAGGATGATTCCAGGATTGAGAGTGTTAGGCTCTGAGGAATGTTTGATAGCTCTGGGTCTGTACTCGCTGGAATTTAGAAGGATAAGAGGGGATCTCATTGAAACCTTTCAAATGTTGAATGGACTAGACAGAGTAGATGTGGAAAAGATGTTCCCCATTTCCCATGGCGAGGGAGTCTAAGACAAGTGGGCACAGCCTCAGGGTAGAGGGGTGCCCATTTAAATCAGAGATGCAGAGAAATTTCTTTAGCCAGAGTGTGGTGAATTTGTGGAATTTATTACCAGAGGCAGCTGTGGGGGCCAGGTCGTTGGGTGTATTTAAGGCAGAGCTGGATAGTTCCTTGACTGGATGGGGCATCAAAGGCTTCGGGGAAAAGGCCGAGGAGTGAGGCTGAGGAGGAGAAACAAGCGTCAGCCATGATTGAATGGTGGGGCAGACACGATGGGCCAAATGGCCTAATTCTGCTGCTATGTCTTATGGTCTTACTCAGTTAATCCAAGAACCACAACATAATCAATGAAACACCGCACCCAACCAGGTAACCAAATAACCAATGTGTAAACGACAACAACGTGTGCAAATACAAGAGAGAAAATAATAATAATCATAAAGAAATGAGAAATAAATAGAGAACATAAGATGCAGAAGTCGTGAAAGTGAGTCCATAGATTGTGGGAAACAGTTCAGTGATGAGTTAAGTGAAGTTAAATCTCTTTTTCTAGTAAATGAATAGCCTGTAACTTCCCTTTGGACTTGGAGGCAATTTGATGTGGCAGAACAGAGGTGAGACAGCGGACCCGTCACTGAGAGTGAGGAAGACACGAAGTTCGGTTGATTTAAACGCCGGGCCCAAATGGAAAAGTCAGGTACAGGCCAAATGGAGGCAGCAGGGACCAGGCCCCAGCTCGTATCGAAGCAACTGAACCCAGTGTTTGGATGATGATTTAGGAGCCAGGCCAGATTGAAATGGTCAGTGTGTTGGCCCGAGGCCAGGGATGAGCCGGTTCAGCTCGCTGCTCCATTCTGCGCTGAACTAAGCATCTGTGGACGGACTCTCTGAGGATTTCAGTTCAAAATGCTACAGTATTTGCTTGTGTTTATTGTTTGCATGATTTATTTTCCTTTCTGCACATTGGGTGTTTGACAGTCTTCTTGCTTTATTAGTGGGTTCTTTTGGCTTTCTTTGTTTTATGGCAGCCTGTTTGGAACGATCCT
The DNA here is from genome assembly GCF_030028105.1 of Mobula birostris. NCBI lineage: Eukaryota > Metazoa > Chordata > Chondrichthyes > Myliobatiformes > Myliobatidae > Mobula > Mobula birostris. The sequence continues at coordinate 36,241,809 of NC_092397.1, forward strand.
CAAGTTTGTAGAATATAAGCATACTTTGATAATAAATGTACTTTGAACTTTGGTTCAAAAACCTGATGGTTGAGGGTTAAAATAAGGTCAAAAATTTAATAAAACTCAAAACTGATGATCTTTTAATTACAGGCCAGGATGCAGAAGAGTGGAAAATGACAAATATTCTTCCCCTTTTTAAGAACTGCAATAGGGACAAGACAGGAAACTATACCCTGGTGACTCTTACATTAGTGGTAGGGTTATTTTTGGAAATGATCTTTAACAATGGGATCAACTTGTTTCTGAGAAAGCATAAACGCATTCAGAGGAGCAAAAATCTCTTTGCATGGGCAACGTCAAGTCTTGCAAACTCGGTTGAATTTTTAAAGTGAGAAATTCAATTGCTGAGGGCCGGGTAGTGGATATAGAGCATGTGGACTCTGGTGAAGCTTTCAACAAAGGCACTGATCGAAAGCAAGAAGGCACATGGGCTGAATAGATATTTGGTAGAATATATTCAAAGTGTAGCTTGGTCAGAGAACACAGAAGGTAATGGTTGAGGGGTGTGATTCTGACTGGAGACCTGTGAACAGTGGTACCCCACAAGGATCAGTACTGGGAACTCTGTCCTGATGAAGGGTCTCGGCCTGAAACGTCGACTGTACCTCTTCCTAGAGATGCTGCCTGGCCTGCTGCGTTTGCCAGCAACTTTGATGTGTCTGCTCTTTGTGAAGTGACTTGAATGAAAATCAAGCTGGGCTGATTTGTAGGTCTGAAGAGACAGAGAATTTAGTGGAGTTGTGGATACAGTGCAAGGTTCACACAGGATAGACATAGACATAGACATACTTTATTGATCCAGAGGGAAACTGGGTTTTGTTACAGCTGCACCAACCAAGAATAGAGCAGAAATATAGAAATAAGTCCAGGACCAGCCTGTTGGCTCATGGTGACTGACCCTCCACGGGAGGAGCTGCAAAGTTCGATGGCCACAGTCAGGAACAACCTCCCATGACGCCCAGTTGTGTCGCAGTGGAATATGGCCGGAGTCCAACAGCAAAAAGTTCAATATCCGGGCTACAAACACGTTCCTCGATCGCAATATGACCAGGATTGCATCATCCGTTGTTAACCAGAACAGCAAGCCCCCAACTCCTTTACGCTTCCCGCTCTCAGTGAACTTCCGGTCAGCCCGAACGGTCTGGAAGCCCTCCATGGAAAAGTTTTGGTCGGGTATGTCCACGTGCAGTCCAAGTGGAGAACTCCTCTTCTCCACAAGTCTCTGTTGTCTCGACCCGGTCCTCTTTCCTCATTCAGGATTCAGCAGAATATAGACCAGCTGTAAATACGGACAGAGAAATGGCAGATGAGCCAAAGAACTTTGGGAAGTCAGATTTCAGAGGTTTTCTTTGGAATTCCTCTCCCTGTTGGAGTAGTTGAAATGGCATTTATGGCAATGACAAGCTCCACCTCAAGATGTGGGAGATCAGGGAGTCAGTCAGCGTCCCCGACAACTTCACATCAGGGAAATGCACCATCTGCAGCTCCTGACTGACCGTGTGAAGGACACTGAGCTGGAGATGGACAGATCTTGAGTTTTCAGGATGCTGAGACCAGAGATTCAGTGAGTTGGTCACACCTGAGATCAGGCTGCAGATAGTTTAGTGACCACCATGACTGGAAAGAGGAAGGGACAGACAGTGCAATGTCTCCCTGTGGCTGTACACTCCTTTCGATATCCCTGAGAGGATGACAAACCAGAGCACAGCAGCCGTCAGGTCGGTGGTACTGACAGCCGGGTCTGATGCTCTGCGTGAGGAAAGGACAAGCAGAGCAGTAATGACAGCACTCTCACAGTACAGGGGACATGCAGGAGATTCTGTGGCAGCATCAGAGATGCCAGGATAATGTGTCGCCTCCTGGGTACCAGGGTCAGGTATCTCTGAGATATGCAGGATTTCCAAAAGATAGACTTGCCGGCAGAGTCGGTGGTGAGGAAGCCAAATGCAATGTTAGCATTCATTTCCAGAGGACTACTGCACAGAAGCAAGGATGTAATGCTGAGGATTGATGAGGCATTTGCTCAATCACACTTGGAGTATTGTGAACTGTTTTGGGCCCCTTATCTAAAAAAGTATGAGCTAGCATTGGAAAGGGTCCAGAGGAGGTTCACAAGAGTGATGTCAGCAATGAAAGGGTTAATGCATGAGGATCTTTGATGGCTCTGGGCCTGTCTGTACTCACTGGAGTTTAGAAGAAAGAGGGGATCTCATTGAAACCTATCAAATATTGAAAGGTTGAGATAGAGTGGACGTGGAGAGGATGTTTCTGATAGTGGGGCATCTACAACCACATGGCACATCCTCAGAATACTAGGACATGCTGTTAGAACAAAGATATGGAGTAATTTCCTTAGTAAAGGGCAGTGAATCTGAGCAGCCTTTGTCAGGATGCTGTTCATTGAATAGAGCTCACTGTTTAACCCCATCATTCCCACAATCCTGATCAATAAGCTACAGAATCCGGTCCCTCTGCAATTGGATCCTCGACTTACCAACCGAGAGACCACAATCTGTGCGGATTGGTGATAATATCTCCCCCTCGCTGATGATCAACACTGGTACACCTCAGGGGTGTGTGCTTAGCCCACTGCTCTACTCTCTATATACCCATGACTGTGAGGCTAGGCATAGCTCAAATACCATCTACAAATTTGCTGATGACACAACCACTGTTGGTAGAAACTCAGATGGAGATGAGGGGGCACAGAGGAATGAGATATACCAGCTGTGGTGTCGCAGCGAGAACATTGCACTCAATGTCAGTCAGACAAAAGAACTGATTGTCGACCTCAGGAAGGGTAAGACGAGGGAACACGAACCAATCCTCATGGAGGGATCAGAAGTGGAGAGAGGAAACAATTTCAAGTTCCTGGATATCAATATCTCTGAGGATCTAACCTGGTCCCAACATATTCATGCAGCTACAGTACAAAGAGGGCAAGACAGTGGATATATCTCATCAGGAGTTTGAAGATTTTTGGTTTGTCACTTTAAAACACTCAAAAACTGCTATAGGTGTATTCGATGTATAGCATTTATAATACACGTTATTTCTGTCTTTGCACTCTAGTTAATCTACTTAATCTACATATCCATATACACATATACTGATTTATTTATTCTTTCTATATTATCATGTACTGCATTGAACTGCTGCTGCTACATTAACAAATTTCATGACACACGCCAGTGGTAACAAACCTGATTCTGGTTCTGACTCTGAATTCATCCCCACAGACGGCTGTGGCCAATTCACTGGGTATATTTAATGTGGAGGTTCTCGACTGTGGGGACGAAAAGAGGGTCTGAGAGAGTTCAGAGATCTGTCATGATCTCTTACTCCTGGTAGAATGGTGCAGCAGACTGGATGGGCCAAATGGCCTAATTCTGCTCCTGTGTTTTATGGTCTGATGGTCTCGGAGCAGCTGCAGGACATTTCAAATGGAAGGCTGACCAGCCAGACATCATGGTGGACGGTGCATGTTGGTAATTGCAACGTAAGGAGGAGGAGGGATGTGGTCCTGTGCAGTGAATTTAGAGAAATAAGACAGAAACTAAGAAATAGTAAGCTGTTTATTACTCCCAGTGACACTTGTTAGTGCAGGGAGATATAGAAATATACCACTGATGAATGTGTGGCTGAGGAGCTGGTGCAGGGCAAGAGATTCAGTTTGATCGATCAATGGGGATAACTTCTAGGGATGATTGACAGAAATTGTTCACTCCCTCGGGTCTTCATGGGAAGGAACAGTTTTCTCCCTCTTGAAACTGCAGGGAATAGATTTAACATGACAGGTTGGAGGTTTAAAGAGGATCTGAAGGGTGAGGTGATGGAGGTGGATAAAATTATCTGAGACGGACAGAGGTTAGAGAGACAGAGACAATTTCCCTCGGTATAGGTGTAAATCTAAAGGGAATAGTTTTAATGTGGGGGAGGTGATTTAAAGGGGATCTGCAGGGTAAATATTACACACAAGAGAATTGCTGGTATTCCAAATGAGCCGTCAGAGGAGGTGGTGGAGACAGAAACACACAAAGTCTCTGTTCACAAACGCTTCTCAGGAAACTGTCATTCACTGTGTACATCCTGCCCTGGTTGAACTTCCAGGTGCTGGGTCATTGTTGTTTTCCATCTGTACAGTATTAATGATCTGGATGAGAATGTGGTGAACTGGATCAGGAAGTTTGCAGATGACACCAAGATAAGTCGTGCAGTGGACAGTGAAGAAGGCTAACAAATATTGACATGTGATGTGGACTAGCTGGAAAAGTGGCAGATGGAATTTAATACACACAAGTATGAGGTGTTTTTGAACATAGGATTAACGAGAGAAATGTGTGGTTTAACGATGATATGATGAAAACTGTCCTCTTTCCCCTTTCCCCAGAAGGAGGTTACAATCTGGAACACACTGCCTGAAGGGGTGGTGCAGGCTGGTGTTTAAGGACCATTTGGATGAGTATTTGAATCACCAAGGCAGGGTAGGAGACAGACCAAGTGCGATGGATTTTTGTTGGATAAAGGTATTAATAGTCACACAGTGAACCAAACCCCTCAAAAGGTGACCAAAGTGTTCCCATCCTCTGTGCACCCTGTACTTTTATATGGGAATTTGGTGAAGTACTCTGGGTGATATTAGGAGAAATGTCTGACAGCTTGGTCACAGTGGGAGGGTGCAAATATCTTCTCAGAGGATAAGGGGTTCAGTGGAACAAGCTCACAGCTAAGAATGAAGGTGACAAACCCCACTGCAGTGGAGGACTGCTGTGGTCAGGCGTTCATATGCCTCTGGGCCTTGCTCACTGAAGCCCCTGGGCATGTGCCTCTAATATTGTTACACAGTTCCCTGTATGTGGCATCACAGGTAGACAGGGTTGTGTGTTCTACTTGCCTTGTCAGCCAAAGAACTGCCTCTCATTAGAGTTGGACAAAACTGTTTAAAGACAGATTTAAAGGGGATCTGAGGGGTAAATATTTCACACAGAGAATAACTGGCATCTGGAATTAACTCCCAAAATAGAGTCACTGGTTTATACAGAAATGAAACAGTCCCTTCGGTACAACTCATCCCCGCCGACCAAGTTGTCGACCTGAACTCGGCCCATCTGCCTGCATTAGGCCCGAATCCCTCTCAACCTTTCCCATCCATGTGACTGTGCAAATATGTTTTAAATATTGTACCTGAGGCAGAGAGCCGGTGCAGTGAGGCGCTGACAGACACTCACTGTTCCGCGGGCAGGAAGAGGAGAGGCGGATCCCACAGCGGAGACGAAACCCCAACAAGTAGAGACCGGCTCCGCCATCTCGGACTTCCCGCCCTGGACCGTTTCCAGGGAAACGACGGCGGTGACGGTGGGACCCCTGTGACGTCACCTCGTGTTTGTCACGTGACGGGGCAGCGGGAGCTGTCAATCAGTGGAGCCGCCGGAAAACTGGGGAGCGTCGTAAGTAGAATCAGTCTGGGGAGGGTGGGGGCGGATTTCCAGGAACGGTGACTCTCCCACCTCACCTCCAGGAAGTGACTGTGTTATAGACTGTAATATTCACATTGCAATCTGACTCTTAGGTCCTATAAATATTTAACGTTTGTATTTTGTATATTTTTGTGTGGATAGTCCTTTTAATTTTGGATAAAAAACGTTGAAACTATATCAGCTTCATCAACCTTCCTGGTAACTTCCTGAAAAACACTCGACAAGATTGGTTAGGCATGACGTACAATGCACAAAGCCATATTAACTATTCCCAATCAGTCCCTCTCTATTCAAATAATTATATCTATGGTTGCTTAGAATACCTTCCAATAACCTTCCAACAACTGATATTGGGCTCACTGGCCTATGATTTCTTGGCTAATTTGTAGACCCTCTCTTAAACAACAGAACAACATTAACTATCTTCCAATCCTCTAGTACCGCACCCGTGGATGAGGAGGTTTAAAATATCTCTGCTGGGACCCTGCAATTTCTGCATTATCCTCCCACAAGGTCTGAGGGACCACCTTGTTGGGCCAGTAGATTTATTCACCCTAAGGCAGCAAACTTCTCCTCTTCTGTGGAAACAGCCTACAGGTTTGAGGTGGATCATCTGACGGAGTGGTGTAAGGACAACGACCTGGTGCTTAACACTTGTAAAACAAAAGAGATGATCATTGACTCCAGGAGATCAAAGGACAGAGTACACAGCCCCCTCCATATACTTGGAGAGGTAGTGGAAAGTGAGGAAAACCTAAAGGTCCTTGGAGTTATGATGTCAAAACATCTGAAATGGACCACCAACACCTCGCTGCTTGCAAAAAAAAAGCACAACAAAGACTCTTCTTCCTCAGAAAGCTGAAACAGGCCAAACTTCCAGAAGAGCTGCTGCTTAACTTCTACCGAAGCACAATTCAAACCATCTTGACCAACAGCGCCACAGTGTGGTATGCCAGCTGCACAGCCGCTGAGTGACAAGACCTGCATCGCGTGGAGAAGGCGGCCCAGCGAATTGTCGGGATGGAGCTCCCAGGACTGGACATCATATTTTCTAGCAGACTCAGGAGGAAAGCAATCAGCATAACCAGAGACACCACACACCCCGGCCACACCCTGTTTGACCCGCTGCCGTCCAGCAAAAGGTTCAGGACACTAAAAGCCAGAACAAGTAGACTGAAGAACAGCTTCTATCCCAGAGCTGTGGCCTCTATCACACCACTCCCACAGAACAATGACCGAAACTGTGAGCACACACATGCACAAACAAGGTCTCAAATACTTGCACTAACTTGCACTTGCATTACTGTGATATGCTGGTGCTACTGCAACTTATTTTCTGTTACATATCTAGTTAATACTGAGTTTCTATTATTGTCTTGATTTTATCTACCGCTTTATTTAATTGCCTGAGAGGAAGCCAAACAGAGTTTCATTGTACCTATGTATAATGACAATAAAGATCATTCAATTATTTTACAAGTATTGCATTTTCTAAGTAACAGATTTTTTTTTAAGTCAGGAGAAAATTTAGATATTAGAGATACAAATGGAGTTAGGTGTCTTTGTGCAGGATTCCCCAAATGTGGACTTGCAGCTTGAGTTGGCAATAAGGAGGAAAATACAACTGCGTTTGTGGTGTGGACTGATCATGAAAACCTGGGGTATATTCAGACGGCCAAAAGTTCGAACTCCCGACAGGCCCGTTGGGCGTTATCTTTCGGACTATTCAAGTTTTCCCTCACATACCGTTCAGGGTCCAAGAACAGGAAGCCGGACGCGCTTCCCGCCAATACGACTCCAAGGCGGACAATTCAAGCCCAGGCACTATCCTGCCACCATCCTGTGTGGTTGCCACCCTCACTTGGGTGATCCCGTCCAAAGTAAAAGAACGGCAATGGAACTGGCGATCGTCTGTATGTGCCCGTTTCCGTCAGGTCTCAGGTTTTCCAGTGGGGACACACATCTCGGTTCGCCTGCCACCCCGGGAGTGATCGGATCCTAGCGCTCCTGAAAAAAAAAAACGCTCTTGGTGGCAGTCCATGGAGGCGGATACACGTTATTATGTCTCAGCATGTTCCATCTGTGCTCGGGGAAAAGCATCACATCGGCCACCTGCGGGTTTACTTCGTCCTCTGCCTGTCCCTGGTCGCACATCGCCCTAGATTTCGTCAACGGTCTAGCCTCTTCACATGGAAACATCACCGTACTCACCGAGGTAAAACGGTTCTCCAAGGACGTGCACTTCGTAGCCCTCCCTAAACTCCCTTCCTCGCAAAAAAACGCAGATCTTCTCGTCCACCAAGTCTTCCGCCTCCACGGAATCCCCGCGGACATCGTCACCGATCGAGGTCCCCAGTTCGTCTCGCAGGTATGGCAGGCCTTCTGTCAAGCCTTAGGTGCATCGGTCAGTCTGTCATCCGGCTTCCACCCCCAGACGAACGGGCAGACGGAACGCGTCAACCAAAGCTTGGAGGCGACACTATGTTGCGTAATGGCAAACAACCCGTGGACCTGGAGCGACCACCTCCCGTGAGTTGAGTACGTCCAAAACTCTCTGGTGAGCACTGCCATTGTAAGGTCCACATTCGAGTCCTCCCTGGTGTACCAATCCTCGCTGTTCCCCGCGCACGAAGAGGAGATTGCAGTACCGTCGGTTTAGGACTATATACGATCGGTGCTTTAAGGTTTGGGAGGAGCCATGCACGGCCCCACTCAGAGCAGCAAATCGCAATAAAAAGACGGCCGTCCGACACTGTATTCCAGCGCCTAAGTACCAACCGGGGCAGATGGTATGGCTTTCATCCGAGGACATCCCTCTCAAGAACGAGCATAGGAAACTCGTCCCTCGCTTCCTGGGACTATTCAAAGTCGAAACTGTTATCAATCTCACAGCGGTCCGCCTGAAACTGCCAAGACCTATGTGCATCCACCCGAATTTTCATGTTTCCCATTTAAAGCCAGTTTCCGTCAGCCCCTTGTGTCCTCCGGCTGAGACTCCCCCACCTGCCCGTATCATCGATAACCTTCCGGCATACACCGGCCAACGACTACTGGATGTGCGCCGTCGGGGCAGGGGTTTCCAATACCTGGTATACTGGGAAGGATACGGTCCAGAAGAGCGTTCCTGGGTCCCACGCTCCTTCATCCTAGACCCTTCTCTCATACAGGACTTTCATCGGGACCATCCAGACAGGCCTGGCGGATCGCGTGGAGGCTCCCGTTGAGGGAGGAGAACTGTCATGGTCCCTTGTGGCAATCTACTACAGTGCTATTTACCTCAGGAATTCGGCCTCGATCCCCTCGTTTAAATTCCAATCATTCATAGTCGTCATAGTCATAGCCATACTTTATTGATCCCAGGGGGAAATTAGTTAAATTCCCAGGTTGCACTAACTACAGACACCTGCTTTCCATCAGAAAATTCAGGATGAAGACCCAGTGGTCACAACAAGGAGCTGCCAGTTCGTTGGTCGACTCCGGTGTGAGTAACCTCGTTTCATGGTTCTTCGGACTGACAGTTCTAAGTCTAGCATCGCTCCTGCATTCTCTTCAAACATAAGACCCCGGGTAAAGACTCTCCTGGAAACCGATTCCCGCCCGCCATGGCATCAACGTCTCCCGACTCTACCCCCGTGCCCGTGTTCTGCACTTGGGTTCATCCACCGCCACGCTCGTGTAACAATATCTATATTTCTAACTGAGTGGGACTTTGACAGTTGTCATATGAAATGCCTGTTGACATTGAATAATAAACAAGAGAGAATCTGCAGACACTGGAACTCCAAGCAACAGACACAAAATGCTGGAGGAACTCTGCAGGCCAGGCAGCATTTATGGATAGAAGTACAGTCGACGTTTCAGGCTGAGACCCTTTGGCAGGACTGGATAAAAAGAGATGAGTAAATTTAACAGGTGGGAGGGGAAGTAGAGAAGCACGACGTGACTGGTTAAACCGGGAAGGGGGGAGAATAAAATAAAGAGTTGGGAATTTTATGGGTGAAACAGATACAGGGCGGGAGAAGAGGGATAGAATAAAAGGCCATGGAAGAAAAAAAAGGAGGGAGAAGGACCAGAGGGAGGCGATGGCCAGGCACGGAGATATGGTGAGAGGGAATAAAGGGGATGGGGAATGATGAGGGACGTGAGAACATGACTGGAAAATCAAGAAATCGATGTTCATGCCATCAAATTTAAGGCTACCCAGACGGAATATAAGGTGTTGTTCCTTCTAGCCGAGTGTGGCCTCATCACGGCAGTACAGGAGGCCATATAGATTGGAAGCTCACTGCGTTAAGGTAGCTGCTGAGTTTTATGCAGAAAAATATTGACTGATTTGAGATATGTGGCATGGAACCAGTGCTTGACCCTCAAATTTATCCAGTATTTTAACAACACTACGTCATATCTCTTTTCCCAAATATAGTCCAATCGCTCAAATACTACACGGTCCATAAATTTACATAAATGGGACGTCAATGATATTGGTCTATTACTAGAAGGATCTGACGGGGCAAGGGGGTGTTCCCAGGTTTTAGAATAGACACTACAATTGCCATTTTCCGTGAGGAGGGAAGATGGGCTCAATTCCAATTATGATTCAAAAAATGTAATATTATCTCAAGAGAGTTGTTAGACATTTGTTTAAACATACAATAATATTCATCATCTTCCTGGAGTCAGAAAGTGGGGTCGGGCGATGCGGGGGAGGGAAAGATGTGCTTGGTGGTGGGATCCCATTGGGAATGGTGGAAGTTACGGGGAATTATTTGCTGGACACGGAGGCTGGTGTGGTGGTAGGTGAGAACAGGAGGATCCCTATCCCTGGTACTATTTGCTGGACACGGAGGCTGGTGTGGTGGTAGGTGAGGACAGGAGGATCCCTATCCCTGGTAAAGTGACGGGAGGATGGGGTTCGAGCAGAAGTGCGTGAAATGGAAAAGATGCGGTTGAGGCTGCGTTGATGGTGGAGGAAAGGAAGCCCCTTTCTTTTAAAAACCAGGTCATCTCCTTCTTTCTAGCATGAAAACCAGATTCTGAGAGCAGATGGGGTGGAGACGGAGGAGCTGAGAGAAGGGAATGTTCCAGAATGAAAATCCTCACCCGGAGAGCAGATTATTCTGGAATGAAAAGCCTCATCCTGAGCGCCCGGGCAATATCCCGGTAAACCTTCTCCGCACGCATCCTGGTATAATCATGTCCTCTCCATAATGTGGCCACCAGAACTCGGTGTTATCCGAGCGCATCCAGGTGCTAAAACACATTACCAACAGACTGAAAAAAGCACGTTCAAAGAATTTAAGAGTCCCGACGATCACCACCGCGCCCCCACCCTCCGCGACACCGAGATTGATGCCTAGTCCTCTCACATACAATTCAACAAGCACACGGAGATTATCAGTAAAATACAAAGATGCATGTTTATAGTCCAGACCTCACAGCCCAACGAGATCATCTCTCGACAGACCCCCAGTGGCCACCCCGACGCAGGACGCCCGCTAGGGAATGCCACGGCTCACAGGACCAGTCCGCCCATATACAGGCACATATCTATTTGTTTTTTTTTGTATTTATTTGTTTATTTATTTGTTTGTTTGTTATTAATTTACTTATTTTCACATTGCTTGTTTGCCATTCTGCTTGTGTGTAGGTCTTCGTTCATTGATACTGTTGTATTTCTCAGATCTACTGTGAAGGCCAGCAAGTAAATGAATCCCAGTGTAATGTATGGAGACACATTCGCACTTTGATAATGATATTACTTTGGACTTTGAATGTGCTCTCTGAGTTCCGATTCCACGCAATTTATTGATAATACTCTGGCTTTTCTCAGTTTATTGAACGCTGGGAGCAGACAACCCGCCGTCCTTACCCGTTTTCCGCTGGCTGTGAATCCAGTCCACACCAGCGTTGTTACCTGGTGACCGCCCTCTGAAGCGGCCCAGTCAGCTTGTTGGATGGCTCAGAAAGGGGGAGGAGAGTGAAGAGTGAAACAAGTCCGGATGCCCGCCCTGCAACCCTGCAGACCTTACCACCTCCATCAGTACTTGGGTCCTGGAGCTCCGTCATTGACAGCCCAGTGGGAGATCGCTCCGCACACGTAGAGCAGTGGTTACGGAATTAGGCCCGGCTCCGCCTTCTCCAGGACAGCTTGGAAACGGCAAAAACCATTGCTGCTGCTGCAGAGGCCCACATGTGGATCTTGGGGATTGTAGTCGTGATGTGAAGGATCCCTGCGCCGATAATTGAGTTTCTCTCCGCCTGAGTACCCGCATGGAGTTTAGGGTGAAAGGTCACCTAGCAAAATATGAACCCTGTTTCTCGCTTCACTGATGTTGTCGTATCCGCTGAGTATATCCAGCAGTTTCTGCGTTTAGTTCAGGGTCAACTCTGTTTCTCTGACTCCGGATCTCTGCTGCCCCTGTCGCATGTGGAGGAAGTGGTGAAGGTGACGGACTGGAAATCCATTTTGGGTTGTCTCCACGCAGGTTCGAATCCTGTCCACTGCAATGAATAGTGGAGCGGACTCGAAAGGCGGAATCGCCCACTCCAACTTCTGTTTCCTGTTGGTCAACGTCCAGCCTTTGTGTTTCGTTACATATTTGCTACTAAGAATGAGGTTATGGAATAACATGGGACAAGATAGGAAAGTCAGCATGTTTTCCTTAAGGGGAAAACTTGCTTGAAGAACCTGCTGGAATTCTTTGAGGAGACTGCACGTAGGATAGATAAAGGGGATGTAGTGAATGTTGTTTATTTGTACTTTAAGATAGCTTTTGAGAAGATGTAACACATGAGGCTGCTTACCAAGTTAAGAGCCCATAGTATTAAATCAAAGTAACTGGCATGGTTAGAGCATTGGCTGGTTGGTAGGAGACAGCAAGTAGAAATATAAGTATCCTTTTGCACTTGGCTGCCACTGACTTGTGTTCCGCAGTGGTCAGTGTTGTGACCACTTCTTTTTATGCTGCATATCAATGGTTTAGATGATGGAATAAATGACTTTGTTCCCATGTTCGCAGATGATACGAAGATTGGTGGAGGGGCAGGTAGTGTTGATGAAACAGGTAGGCTGCAGAAGGACTTGGACAGATGAGGGGAATGGACAAGTGAGTGCAAATGAAATACAATGTTGTGAAATGCATGGTCATGCACTTCAGTAGTAGAAATAAATGTGGCATATTTTCTAAACGGGGAAAATATCAACAATTGGAGATGCAAAGAGATTTAGCAGTCCTTGTGCAGATGTAGTTCAGTGGGCGAGCACATGCTTTGCATGTACGAAGTCTCGGGTTCATTCCCAGATGAGGAAATTACTCTGTGCTCGGCATTCATTTCCGTCGTTGAAGCGCGGATAAGCCTGTAACATGCGGGAGAAGACGTTGCTGTATCGGTAGGGAAATTCAAAAACATTGCACAGCAATTCCAATGACTATATGTAGCAGAGTGTCGCAGTGGAACCATGACGGGCCCATAACCCCGAGGACGCTGGATCGAAACCATCTTCTGCTGTTCATCAGTTATCAGTGCGTTTTAAAGCTGGAGATACAAGGGAATCCACCGGCTTTCAGTTGAATAATGGAAGGAGAAATGACAAAAGAGTTTAAATTACATGTGTGCAATGGTCGAAGATGGACATTTCTGTTTCATCGGCTTTTGGTTCCAGTATGTACAATATGGTTTCCTAGGCACACACTCATCCACACAGATTTTAATGAAGTCAGTGACAACTGTGGCGTACTCATTAAGACTGCTAGATGAATCCCGAATACAGTCCTGTCCACAGATTCAAAGCAGTCCTGCAAGCGCCCCTGCACCTCCCTTGTCAATACCCTTTTTAATCCTCACTACTGATTCAGCAGAATTCAGCATCTGCCTATACTTAGGGAGTAGGAGTCGAGCCAGGTGATCAGACTTACCAGTGTGGGCAAAGTGGAAAATCTGGAAAATATTTTCCTGCATCAGTTAATCAGCCAATGAATTCTATTGATGAATGCTCCTCACCCCAACACACAATCAGGCCGGAATGGATGAGTCGCATCTGGACAGTGCTTTACACAATGATCCGCTGAATCGGAAACGATTCCGAGCCCTTTCCGTTCGGACAGGAAGAAGTGTCTGTGTAAAAGCGTCGATACCATAGTCACGAACAAGCATCGGGGTGACCCTTTAAGCTATACTATACCCGGACATGCCAGCGACAGATCACACTTTTGCATTGGTTTCTCGCTCGTTTAGTGGTTAGTATCCCCGTCTGTCACGGGGAGGACGGGGGTTAATTTCCCCGACAGGGAAATGGTTTTGCTGTTTACATATTAAATGTAATTGCAACTCGAATTTACCAAGTAATTTGAAAAGGGTTAAATAGTCATAGTCATACTCATAGTCATAATTTATTATTCTCGGGGGAAATTGGTTTTCGTACAGTTGTTCCGTAAATAATAACTAGTAATAGAACCATATAGTTAAATAGTAATATGTAAATTATACCATTAAATTATGAAATAAGTCCAGGACCAGCCTATTGGTTCAGGATGTCTGATCCTCCAAGGGAGGAGTTGTAAACGTTGATGACCACAAGCAGGAATGACGTCCTATGACGCTCAGTGTTGCATCTCGGAGGAATGAGTCTCTGGCTGAATGTACTCCTCTGCCCACCCAGTACATTATGTAGTGTATGGGAAACATTGACCAAGATGGCATGCAACTTAGACAGCATCCTCTTTTCAGACAGCCCAGTTCCATCCCAGAATATGAACGACCTTACAAATGAGTTTGTTGATTCTGTTGGTGTCTGCCACCCTCAGCCTGCTGCACCAGCACACGACAGCAAACATGATAGCACTGGCCACCACAGACTCGTACAACATCCTCAGCATCGTCCGGCAGATGTTAAAGGACTCAGTCTCCTCAGGAAATAGAGACGGCTCTGGCCCTTCTTGTAGACAGCCTCAGTGTTCTCTGACTAGTCCAGTTTATTCTCAATTCGTATCCCCAGGTATCTGTAATCCTCCACCATGTCCACACTGACCCCCTGGATGGAAACAGGGGTCATCGGTACCTTAGCTCTCCTCAGGTCTACTACCAGCTCCTTAGTCTTTTTCACATTAAGTGCAGATAATTCTGCTCACACCATGTGACAAAGTTTCCTACCGTAGCCCTGTACTCAGCCTTATCTCCCTTGCTGATGCATCCAACAATGGCGGAGTCATCCGAAAACTTCTGGAGGTTAAAGAGGTTAAGTCCGAGTTTGGAGTTGAAGTGATCTGTTCTTTGGGAATACAGAGCAGTCGGTCTGCTGTGACCCCGGGAGTGAGAGTCAACCGATAGGAGGCACTTTGTTTTCTGCTTTGTGAAATCTCCCCTCAGCGACTCTGTATCACAGAGTTATTCGACGTAACACGCGGTGACGTGGAACAATATTTGGTTCATCTGCCTCTGCCACATTTTAAAAGTTAAAAAAAGGCTGTTCTTGTGCTCGATTTAAGGTTTACAGTTCAAAGAGTCAGAAAGGAGAGAGCGAGTGGAATCGGTGCCTTCACCCAGCTCAGGCCACCCTGCAGAGACTCCGGGAGACTCCTTCCGTCTGACTGTGAGCTCGGAGCTGTGAAAGGTCATCGACCTGAAACGTGAACTCGGTTTCTCCCTCCACAGACGCTGCCTAAACTGTACAGTATTTCCGGCTGTTTCAGCTTTTAGTTCAGGAGCAGTCCTGTTTCTCTGACCCCGGGATCGATGCTGTCCTCATCCGTCCCGGGACAGAGTGATTACGTCCCATGTAAAATGTCCTTCTTTGAGGAGTGTGTACTCGTGGCCGAATGTTTTGGCGATGCACTGGGAACTTAGTTTGGTATTTCCCCTTCTAAATCTGACCAATATGTGGTTCCACTGTTTTCTGTTTGATGTTGTGCGTCACCTTCTGATGCAAACCATTCATGCAGATTGTGAAAAGCCGAGTCACAGCATCGATTGTTAGTCACCATCTTCCAACGCCGGAATGGACCATTTATTAAAGCCTTTTCTCGCTTGTCTCTGTGGCGCAATCGGTGAGCGCGTTCGGCTGTTAACCGGAAGGTTGGTGGTTCGAGCCCACCCAGGGACGCTGGTGATCTAGCAGCTTTTGCTGCGCGTTGTATTGCCCACCGGGAAACGCTGCGCTGTCCGGAGCCCGGCGTTCCCTGCTCTGCGGCATCACATTCAGTGGACATTAAAATGATTTTTGTCACATACCGAGCTACGGTGAAAAGCTTCGCTTTCACGCTGTTCAGAGAGATCAGATCATTGCACAGTGAATAGAGAGAGAACAAT
This sequence comes from Mobula birostris, assembly GCF_030028105.1. NCBI lineage: Eukaryota > Metazoa > Chordata > Chondrichthyes > Myliobatiformes > Myliobatidae > Mobula > Mobula birostris. The sequence goes on from NC_092397.1 coordinate 36,257,633, forward strand.
GTTAAGCAATAACAGAATGCAGAATAAAATGTAAGGGCGACAAAGAAAGCACAGTGCGGGTAAATAATCAGGTGCCGCATCGTAACGGGGTAGATTGTGAGATCAAGGCTCCATCTTATTGTACTTGGGCACCACTCAACAGACATAACAGGGGAGTTGAAGCTATCCACGAGCCTGTAGTACGTGCTGTCTTGTACCTTCAGCCGGATAGAAGAAGGCAAATGAGAGAATACGGGGGTATGATAGCTTTCTGTCAGGAGTGTATAATATCCACTTCTCTTTGACCATAAGTGTGTGTTTGCTCCAGCAACATCCTTGGAACTAACGTACTTATCGGGTCTAATGTCGTGGTTTTGATTTAATTTTGGGTCCTCGATCATTCAGTTGTAGTTGAATTGGTTTCATCCCACATATATCCCCGTTCATTTTATTTTTACTATGGATGTCCAATCCCAATACACGTCCAGCAACTCACCGCCCCCCCCCCCCCGCCCCCGGCCCCACCACCAGGAAGGTCTCAAAGCTCTCCGCTTCCATCGGGATACCAGACCCAACCAGCTCCCCTCCTCCACCATTCACCTCCGTCTGGCGGAACTTGTCCTCCCACTTCCTTTAAACACAAGGTGAGCCATGGACACTGGCATGGGTCCCAGCTGTGCCTGCCTGTGTGTCGGCTACGTGGAACAGTCTATGTTCCAAGCCTACACTGGTGTCGCTCCCTAACTTTCCTTACACTATATAAATGACTGCATATTTACATCTTTCTGCACCCATGTGGAACTCGTCCACTTCATCAGCTTTGCCTGCAACTTTCACCCTGCCCAAAAGTTTACCTGTCCCATATCCGACAGCTCCCTCCGTTTGCTCCATCTCTCTGTCTCTATCTCTGAAGACAGCTTGTCTACTGATGTCTATTATAACCACACAGACTCTCTCAGCTACCTGGACTATACCGCTTCGCACCCCGTTACATGTAAAAATGCTAGCCCCTTCTCTCAATTCCTCCGCCTCCGCCGCATCTGCCCTCAGGTTAAGTCGTTTCATTCAAGAACAAAGGGGATAACGTGTTTTTTCAAAGAAAGGGGCTTTCCTTCCTCCACCATGAAAGCTGCTCTCAACAGAATCTCTTCCATTTTGCTCACGTCTACACCCACCCCATCCTCGCTCCCTCCTCCGGACAGAGGGTTTGTCTTGTCCTCACCTACCTCTCCCCACCCTCCGCCTCCAGCACACAATTCTCTGTAAGTTCCGCCATCTCCGGCGGGATCCCACCACCAAACACATGTTTCCCCGCCCCCCCGACGTTCTACTCTCTGCAGGGATCCCATGTACGTTCGTCCCTCCCTCTGATCTCTCTCCTGGCACTTACCCTTGCAAGTGAAACAAGTGTTACACCTGCCCCAACACATCCGCCCTCAGTACCATTCAGGGCCCCAAGCAATCCTTCCAGGTAAGGCGACCCTTCAGCTGTGAATCTTTTAGTGTCATCTACTGCATCCAGTCCTCCCGGTGCAGCCTCCTGTATATCGGTGAGACCCGATACAGATTGGAGACCACTTCACTGAGCACCTACACTCCCTCCACCAAAACAAGCGAGAGCTCCCAGTGCCCATGCATTTAAATTCCGTTTCCCATTCCAATTCCGACATGGCAGCGCATGTCCTCCTGTATTGTCGTGATGAAGCCACACTCAGTTTGGAGGAGCAACAACGCATTATCTTCGGCTGGGTAGCTTCCAACCTGATGGTATGAACATCGATTTCTCAAACTTCTGGTAATGTCCCATCCTTCACGAAGCCCGATTCTCTTTTCCCTCCCTGACATTATCTGTTACCCACCCATCACCTCCCTCTGGTGTACCGCCCCCTTTTCTTTCTTTCATGGTCTCCTCTCCTTCCCTGTTCTCCAGCCCAGTATCTCTTTCATCAATCAAAGTTTCAGGTCCTTAATTTACCAGCCACCCCTCCCCCCGCCCGTTTCACCTATCACCTCGTGTTTCTTCTTCCCCTCCCCTCACCGTCTAACCCTGATTCTTCGTCGTTTTTTTTTCTCCATTCTGGATGAAGGGACTGGGTCAGAAATGTCGACTGTATATTTTTCCCACAGATGCTGGCTGGCCTGCTGCGTTCTTCCAACATTTTCTGTGTTGCTTGGATTTCCATCATCTGTAGATTTTCTCTTTGGGCCTCTGTCCATATCGCTCCACTCTTACATATTCATGAGCCTATCTAAACACAACGTATATCCTCCGTCTCTGAACCTGGCAGCCCGTTCCAAGCACCCGCCCACTCTTCTAAAAACGTGACGCGCACATCTTCTTTAACTGGCATAGTTATTAGAAACAATGTTAGTGAATTTGTGGTACAGAACAGTACCAAGGCATGTGATTTAGTGGCCATTAAAGAAACCTGGTTGCAGGGTGGGGATGACTGGGGATTAAGTATACAAGGGTATCACGTAATACGGGATGATAGGCAGGAAGGCAAAGAAGGTCCGGTGGCACTGTTGAATAAGGATGAGATCAGGGCGATTGTGAGAGACGATATAAGATCTACGGAGCAGAATGTGGAGTCAATCTGGGTAGAGATTAATAATAGTAAAGTGAAACAAATCACTGGTGCACTGGTGGGAGTTGTCTATAGGCCACCTAACAAAAATATTGCAGAGGCAGAGGCGATTAACCAAGAAACAACAGAGGTTTGTAAGAATGGATCAGCAGTTGTTATGGGGTACTTTAACCTCCACATAGATTGGGTGAATCAGGTTGGTCAAGGAAATCTTGAGGAGGACTTCATGGAATGCATCCATGATGGAGATAAGTGTGGGGAATAAAATATAGTATCAAATTAAAAGCTCATGTGTACAAAGTCGCAAAGAGTAGTGGGAGACTGGAAGATTGGGAAAACTTTAAAAAGCAACAAAGAACAACTAAACAAGAAATAAGGAAAGGGAGGATACAGTATGAAAGTAAATTAGCACAAAATATAAACAACAGCCAACAAAAGTAGGGTGGCTAAAGTCAACGTAGGTCCCTTGGAAGACGAGAAGGGGAAATTGATATTGGGTGATAAGGAAATGGCTGAGGTATTGAACGACTATTTTGTGTCGGTCTTCACGGTGGAGGACAGGACTAATATGCCAAAGAATGATGTTATGGACGAAATGGGAGGTGAGGACCTTGATAAAATCACTGTCACTAAAGAGATAGTGATGAGCAAATTAGAGCGCCTGAGGATAGGTAAGTCCTGGTCCTGATGGGAGGCATCCCAGGGTGCTGAGGGCATGACATCGGCGGAAGTTACATCAGACGTGTTGCCAATCATTTACCAACATTTCCCACGCTCTGGGCAGGTCGCTAGCGGATTGGAAGACAGCAAATGTCACGCCACTTTTTGAAAAAGGACGTAGGCAAAGGACGGGCCAGTTAGGCCAGTTAGCTTAACATCTGTAGTCGGGAAATTGCTTGATGCTTTCATTAAGGAAGAAATAGCAAAACATTCAGAAAGGAGTGGTTCCATTAGACAGACGCAGCATGGATTCAGAAAGAACAAGACCTGTTTGACAAACTTACTGGAGTTCTTTGAGGAAATAATGAGTGCAGCGGATAGAGGGGAACAGGTGGATGTCGTATACTTGGATTTCCAGAAGGCGTTCGATAAGCTGCTGTACAAGACAATTATAAATAAGATACAGATGCCTGGAGTCGGAGGAAGTGTATTGGAATGGATAGTGGATTGGTTAACCAAAAGAAGGCAGAGAGTTGGTCTGAGTGGATGCATCTCTGGTTGACAGTCAGTGGTGAGTGGGGTGCCGCAGGGGTTGGTGCTGGGCCCGCAGCTGTTTAGCATTTATATTTATGATTTGGAAGAGGGGACTGTGTGAAGCGTAGCAAAATTTACTGATGACACTAAATTGAGTGGAGAAGCAAATTGTACAGAGGATGTGGAGAGCCTGCAGAGGGATATAGATATGTTAAATGAGTGGGCCAAGGTCTGGTAGACGGAATACAACGTTAGTAAATGCGAGATTGTCCACTTTGGAAGGAATAATAGAAGAGCAGATTATTATTTAAATAGTGAAAGATTGCAGCATGCTGTTGTGCAGAGGGACTTGTCAGTGCTTGTGCATGAATCGCAAAAAGTTGGCTTGCAGGTACAACAGGTTATTAAGAAGGCAAACGGAATGTTGGCCTTCATTGATAGAGGGATTGAATTCACGACCAGGAAGGTCATGCTGCAACTATACAGGATACTGGTAAGGCCGCACCTGGAGTGTTGTATGCAGTTCTGGTCTTCATATTTGGGGAAGGTTATACTGGCTTTGGAGGCAGTGCAGAGGAGGTTCACCAGGATTCGAGCGATAAAGCGGTTAACCTATGAGGAGAGATTGAGTCGCCTGGGACTATACTCACTGGAATTCAGAAGAATATTAGGGAATCTTATAGAAACATACAAACTTTTGAAAGGGATAGATAAGATAAAAGTAGGAAAGTTGTTTCCATTGCTAGGTGAGACTACAGCTAGGGGATAATGCCTCAAGATTCAGGGGAGAAGATTTAGGACGGAGATGAGGAGAAACTGTTTTTTCCCAGAGAGTGGCGAATCTGTGGAATTCTCTGCCCAGGGAAACAGTTGAAGCTTCTTCACTAAATATATTTCAGATGTAGTTAGATAGGTTTTTACATAGTTATGGAATTAAGGTTTATGGGGAAAGGAGGGTAGATGGAGCTGAGTTTAAGGACAGAACAGCTATGATCTTATTGAATGGCGGGGCAGGCCCGATGGCCGAATGGCCGACTCCTATTTCTTATGTTCTTAGTTCTTTAAACGCTCGCCCACTTCAACATTAAATTTCGTCCCCGCTAGAATTTCAAATTCCTACCCTAGGAAACCAATTCTGACTATCTGCCCAATCTATGTCTCTCATAGCTTTATACTTCATAATTCGGTCAATTTCCTCTGAGGCTCTAACACTGCAAAGAAGGCAAACCAGCTCAAACACTTTAATCAGGCAACAACCCGGCCGGCAACGCTTTACAAATTCTGCCGATCCTTCCTGTGAAGTGTCCTTTCTTGTAGAATATGCAATAGATTCTGAAAAGGATTTAACGGGAAACTCTTGAGGGATGTTAATTCCATTCCTAATGCACGAGACAGTGAATGATAATTAATGAATCAATTTTACACTCACACCGTGATTAATTGGCCCTTGCAGTTCTACGTAGATCGTGTCTATGTCAGAGGTTTATTTGTTAAGTACTCTAAATTGTACAACCTGCGATGGCCGGGAATCGAATCCGGGACAACTACTTGGAAGGCAGCTATGCTCACCACTATACCACCATCGCTCAATAACGTTGCAAATGTTTGGAGTACTGAGGTGTCTCCCATAGTTCCATGTGACTCGATCAGTCCCCGAGCTGCTTTCTGTCGGATCATTCCTCACTCTGCGTGGAAGCTGAACGTAAAGCTGCTGATCCCAGAGAACATCGAGGAACTAGAGAGGGAGGATAGAGGTTGGAGAACCTTGAAAGCCTTCTTTGATTCCCCGGTTCTCTGGTGGGAAGCCATCAAGGAGAACATCAACAGGTTCTTCATGGGCAGGGGTATCCAGAAAGCAAGGCAGGAGCAGTAGGAACTGTGTAAATTCCAGAGAGAGTTGCAGCAACTTTTCCTTCTCCAGTCGAACGGGGTGGATATCAGGGAGGAACTGCGAGAGGTGAAGGGCCGGCAAGCCCAGCACCTCGCCGCCGAATCCTCCAAGATCATCTTCCGATCAAGGGTCCAAACCGTGGAGCAGGACGAGACGTGCTCACTCTTCTTCTTCCAGAAGGTGCACAGGGGGAGCTCTGTGATCCACAACCTTATGGAAGAGGACGGCTCAGTTCCGCCCTCGCAGACCGACATATTGAGGATCTGCAGGACCTTCTCTGCCGGTCTGCACGGCGAAAAGTTCACAGACTCAACAGCCTCTCGCAGCTTCCTGACCGCTATCAGAGGTCTTAGACGACGGCATGCGAGAGAGTCTGGACCAGTCACTGACCCTGGACAAGCTGACAGGCTCCGTCCGTTCCTTTGAGTCGAGTAAAACTCCTGAAGCGACGGCTTACCGGCTGAGTTGTACTCGGTTCTGTGGAACTGGATGGGCCCAGACCTGCTGGAAGTGTACAACGCCATGCTTCTGGCCGGCTGCAAGTCAGAGTCCATGAGGAAGGGCATCATCACCCTCATCTACAATCAGAAGGGGAAAGGGAGAACATTAGGAATTGGAGGCCCATCGCCAGATCTCACCAACAGGCACCAGGACCTCGCCTGGCTGGCGGTGAGAGGGGCTCTCTCAGTCAAATCCCTCCTTCATCCCTCCTTCATCCCCAGCAGCTGTGTAACAGAGGACTCTCTGATCTACGGGCTGTTCCCGGGGACGCACACGGAGACCAACATCCGGTGCTGCTGGCAGATTATCAACTCAATGAAAGACGCTCTTTGCTCGGCCCGAAACTTGATGGTCTACAAGAACGTAGAGATGTCCTTGGGAGAATGCTGCCGACTGGCACATTCTCGGCTGCAGAAGTACGTGCTGAGGGACGCACTGAAACTCGGTGCAGCCACCGCAAGGGCCCGGTGGGGAAGGAGCACTGTTTAGGGTTCTTCTCCCGCGGGAGTGGGAGGGGTCGGGAGCGGGGAGTATGCCCCTCAAATATGGTGTGGAAAGAGTAAACAACAGACAGCCACTTGGGTGGCTAAAAGTGCAAATATGGAGCCTGGAATGGAAACACCTCTGAAGGATTGAGAGTTATTGAATGGTTTATTGTGCATAATTTTATTTTTGGATAAAGTACTTTTGAAATAAAAAAATGTGCAATTAAAAAGAGACTACAAAGATCTCTGTGAAGTTTCCAGATATCTGCTATCTTGCCTCATTCACTCAATAGCCGGGGATGTATCCCATCCAGTCCTGGTGAGAGTCCCAACGCTCCCGCAGCTTGTTGTCAACGTGCACTGGAATAGCAGAGTATCCTTTCTGAAAATTCTTTACTGCATCGCTTTTTGTTTGAGGAATACTGACGTGAAATATTCATTTCGTGCTTTCCCCACTTCCTCAGGCTCCAGGCATACGTTCTCTCCTCTGCCCCTGAGTTGTTCTACTTTCCGACCTGCTCTGTGATGTCCCTCTTGTTTTTAATGTGTGTGCAAATTGCATTGGTATTTCCCCAGTCTTGCTTTGCTAAATCATTCCCACTCACCAGCATCATTCGGCACTACAGATTCTCTGTTTAATTTGCATATTGCTGTATATTTATCGAGGGCATTGTCCAATATCCACTTCCTAAACTTTCCTCAAGATTCATTTTCCTTTTTGGCTGAATTTTCAACATTACTGAACTGCTCAACTTTAAATGAATCCCACAGGTCAGATGTGAGTTTACCCAATCTCAGCAGCTCACAGTCTCCACTCTCCCCGTTTCCTGACAAACAGAGTTCTCATCAGATTGCCCTCAGATTAATAAATACCCCAAGGTTGTGTCCTTATTTGGCAATGACGGCTGTCAAAATAGTTTCCCACAGAAAATCATCAGTTGCAAGGCTCATGCCCCAGTGCAAGGTCTCTGAAATGTCTCGAATATATCTGCTTCTGACACTACCCCTAGATGCGAATGCCATTCATTTTCTGTGTATAACAAATTATCTAAAGCATTTTCCATTTTTTTAAATTCCTCTATCACCTTGAAATTATCTAAACTCGGTTTTGCCACTTCCGCTCCCAGACAAATACTCTGTCTACTCGATATTTGCCTTCCAGCATCTTATATACCTCTTTTAAGTCACCTCTCATCCTGCTTCTCTCCAAAGAGAAAACTATTCCCATCCTCAACATGTCCTCACAACACATCATTTATGAAGTTCAACTTAAATTTACTGTCAAAATTTACACGTGTTCCCACATACTACCCTAAGATGCATCTTCTTGTGGTCGTTCATAGCGAATACCTGTGGTTCCATGGTGTAATGGTGAGCACTCTGGACTTTGAATCCAGCGATCCGAGTTCGAGTCTCGGTGGAACTTATTTCCTGGTTCTGCCAAGTGACGTGTCCATTTGTGAACATACTGGAATGTTCGTGAACATTTTGATCACTCCGCGTCGGGGGGGGGGAAGGTCGAAGGGCCGCTTTGCCCGAAGGTCGGCAGGTCGGGTCTCGGTGGAGGGAGGCCCCACGGAAGGACTGAGTTTGAGCTGTCGCTCTGCTTGACGCTGACAGAGGCTGTTTTCGAAATTATGAGGCATATGTGATTGGTGGTGTGGACGGTAGTTTATATTGGTCTCTTCCAGTTGTTTTTTTTTTATGTTTTTTTTTGTTACCGATCCTGCTTCCCTACAAAGAGAAAAGCTCTTGTCATACTCAATCTCTCCTCACGAAACCTGCTCTAGGAAGTGCAATGTTTAAAATAAATTTATTGTCAAAGTTCACACGTGTCACTACACGCTAGCTTGCGATTCAGTTTCTTACGATCGTTCACAGTAAATACCTGTGGTTCCATGGTGTAATGGTGAGCACTCTGGACTCTGAATCCAGCGATCCGAGTTCGAGTCTCGGTGGAACCTGTTTCTTTATTCTGTCAAGTGAGGTGCCCGTTTTGTATGTGACAATTTTGGTCACTCCCCATGGGAGGGTGCGTCGGCCAGGAGGTCGGGAGGCCGCCTCCAGCAAAGAGAAAGAGCCCAGTCTTCGTCTATGAAGGCCCCACGGCAGGACTCCGTGACTTCCTCGCTGATTTTCGAAGTTCGAAGATATGCAAGATAGTTAGTGCGGACGGTAATTTATATTGGTCTCCTTAAGGTTTTTTTTCTCTGTGTTTACGTTCTTGGCTATTTGCTACTTTCTGAGTGGGGGTGGTGTTGAAGGCTAATATTCTTGTTGGCGTTTTTTTTTCCTGTGTTAGCCGTGTTAGATCTGTTAGATTTTTATGTGCGGGGGAGGTGTTAGGTGTTTGATGTATATTGACGCTGTTTTCTGTGTAGGAGGAACTTGGGGATTAGAGGTTTGATATTTCAGATGTTGTGTACGGGTGGGAGATCACTTACAGTTGTGCGAGGGTGGCGTTGGGATTTTGGGGTTTGCGAGTTCCAATTCTTTTTCCTTGCGTGCGAGAGGTGATGACTTTTCATTCAACGATATTGTTGCTGTTTGATTCTGTATTTCATGGTTATCTGGAGAAGACGATTTTCAGAGTTATATTGTGAGCTCATCCTTAGGGTGAGTAAAACTATCCCCTGTTTTAAAAGCCTGATCGTTGAAGCGTAATGGCTATTCCTGAACCTGGTACTATCGGACGTGAGGGCTCGCATAATTTCTTGATGGCAGCATCGAGAAACGAATATCGCCTGGATGATGGGGTCCTTGATGATGATGCTGCTTTCCTTCGGCAATGCTCCGTACAGCTGTGCTCATAGTGGGGAGGGCTTTACCTATGCTGGACTGGCTGCATCCGCAACTTTTTACGGTCCACTTCACTCAGTGGCATTGGTGTTTCCGTACAGATCATGATGCAACCAGTCAGGATAATCTCTGTACATCTACACAAGTTTGTCAACGTTCGAAAAGACATTTGCACAAACTTGCGTAGAATTGGCTGTGAATGTTGGTAAGTCGTTCCGGGGTGCGAACAAATTCTGTTCCTCTAAGCCTCTACAGTACGAACCCAGTCAACATTGTGGAAACTACAGTCACACACTATCTGTTGCTTTTACAACATTCTATAACATTCCTACCTTTCTGTTCCTTTTTCTCCTGCTGAAACTTAAAAAACCTCTGCAAAGTGAAGCACACAATATCTCTAGTTTCCTCTTCGTGAAATCTCTCTTCCATCCTGAAAGAATCCCAGTTGGAGGGAGGTGATTGACCGTGGCCACGTATTGCTCTCCACTATCAGGGTTGTACAAGTTTCAGTGCTTGAAGCGCTGGGGTTGTACTAGTCTTCAACGGTGGAGTACAATGTAAGGTGGGTTCAGGTCTGTGTGCACTCACACAGCGCTAAGAATTTTATAGGTCTACGTCCCCGTACCGAAGGTCTATATATTGCAAATTACTTTGTTCTGTGTGTTTTCAGTGTTGCAAGTGGCTGGTGTACAGTGTGCGGAGTTTGGTCTGTGTTTGATCGTGTCTTCACTGTGTCATGTCTGTCTTTATCTGTACAGCAAATGGATGCTACTGGAAAACTGTGTCCCCACAGAGTTGTATTGTGGTTGCTGGGGTCTGTGTCCCTGTCATAGAGTGGAGAACAAAGTGGGGTTTATTATTGTTAAATGTAAGATATTTCCAGGAATGCTACAGTTCTCTGATTACACAGCGCAAAGCCAGTTAAGTGTCTACGTATAATAACAATCTCTGTCACTTCAGTACTGGTCAGTCACTGTGAAAGTCTTTGTATCAACGATTATCAAGGCCTGTGTCTTAATAACTTCCTGCCAACAGTTGTAGAGGTCTGTGCCCTTACAGAGCGGTGCGGGCTGTTGTAAAGATGTATCTTCTTACAGTGCGGTGCCTCGTGTTTTAAATGCTTTTGCCCTTACCGTAAGATGCTGATGATGTCTATAGGTCAAAGGTAGAGTGCTGTGCTTTTGTCATCGGTGGAACGTTTTGATAAAACTTTGTACTTGTATCAGAGTCTTGTGCTGGTCTGTGTCTTTACTGACCTGTGTTGTGCTCCGGCAGCTCAGTGTGCTTGGAAGGTAGTGGCAGACCTTTACAGAAGTGTGTCCTTATTACACGAACTGACCATATACACTTGGGTAGATTAGAAGTCTCCTGGAGACTACACTGAGTTTTTCAGACCATTAGTGGACAAAAGATCACTGTGGAATGGGGTAGACTAGTAAACCAATGTATTATATACAAGCTTTTGGTACTACATTCCTACTGTCCATTTCCCAGTCTCTTCCCACAGCTCGGCATGCTATTTCCCCGAAGGACCTGTCCAGTTCCTCTTTTAACACACTGAATGGTTATTCCCATCAGCTCGGCAGTCTATGTGTCCCAGATGCGAACCACAGTCAGAGTAGAAATAAGTGTTTCGTCACTATCTCCATTTGATCCTTTGCCCACTGGTGCTGTGATCATTCACCAATAAACAGTGAACAGTACAGCACAGGAAGAGTCCCCCCAGTTCACTCTGTGTCTGTTTACCATGATGCCAGTTTAAACTGCATGTCTGCTTGCATGTATCTGTGGCCCCCAATGGACTAAACCCCCCGAATGATTTCCAGTTCCATTGGCAAGTGTGATTTCTCTGGGCAGTGCAGTCCAGTGCTCCCTTCACAGCTCTAATCTTCTTATCAAAGTGGCAAACAGAATCAAACGCAGTACAGTTGCGGGGTAGAGACTGCACTGTTAACCCACTTTCCAAATGTATGGGCCCCCTACAGCACACCCAACAACTCGACTGTTTAGTCCCAACGTGCATTCATAACTAAGGGTCATGTTGTTTGAATGGAACAGGAGCTGTGCTGCCTCATCAGTGACATGAGGTGCACAAACCACACACCCGCTAACATTTCTCCCAGTATCGGATCCGGAGAAGAAGCCGTCAATTCCAAAAATTGACATGGGGGTTTACATCAGGGGCTATTTTACAACGGGCAGAATTACAATTGTACAGATTCTACAGTACAGTTTGGGAAAGAATAATTTGAAATAAACTTCATAGTCTGTGGTAGTGCTGGCGGTGGAGGCTGAAACTGACTGTTATCAAAGTTGCCTTGGTACTGTCGGCATCTTTGAGCTCGGTGACCAGACTGTCCATAAACAAAGTGCACCTCTCACTGCCGTCTCCATCTTTCACCCCCACCGTGTCCACCACCAACATCCCCATGTTTGTTAAAGTGAATCAAAGAACAGCAAAATCCATACATTTAGAATAGTTTCTTTTTCTAAACAATGCTATATGCTCTTCAATACAAAAATAATAGCATCCACAAGTGGGTTACAAGTCAAATGCATGTAAAGCGGGTAATGTTGAAACTAAATTTAGAGTGAATTTGTAAACAGAAGTTAATCTAGCTAATCAATGCTAGGAGTATTGCGGGGAAAGCGGATGAGTTGAGGGTGTGGATTGACACGTGGAAATATGATGTTGTAGCAATTAGTGAAACTTGGCTACAGGAGGGGCAGGACTGGAAGCTTAATATTCCAGGGTTCCGATGTTTCAGATGTGATCGAGGCAGAGGAATGAAAGGTGGGGGAGTAGCATTGCTTGTTAGGGAAAATATTACAGCAGTGCTCAGGCAGGACAGATTAGAGGGCTTGTCTACTGAGTCCTTATGGGTGGAGCTGAGAAACAGGAAAGGTATGGCCACATTAGTGGGATTGTCTTACAGACCACCCAATAGTCAACAAGACTTGGAAGAGCAAATCTGCAGAGAGATAGCAGGCAACTGCGGGAAACATAAAGTTGTGGTGGTAGGGAATTTTAATTTTCCATACATTGATTGGGACTCCCATACTGTTAGGGGTCTAGATGGTTTAGAGTTTGTAAAATATGTTCAGGAGAGTTTTCTAAATCAATATATAGAGGGACCAACTAGAGGGGATGCAATATTGGATCTCTTGTTAGGAAACGAATTAGGGCAAGTGACGGAAGTCTGTGTAGGGAAGCACTTTGGTTCCAGTTATCATAACACCATTAGTTTCAATTTGATCATGGACAAGGATAGATCTGGTCCTAGGGTTGAGGTTCTGAACTGGAAGAAGGCCAAATTTGAAGAAATGAGAAAGGATCTAAAAAGCGTGGATTGGGACAGGTTGTTCTCTGGCAAAGATGAGATTGGTAGGTGGGAAGCCTTCAAAGGAGAAATTTTGAGAGTGCAGAGTTTGTATGTTCCTGTCAGGATTAAAGGCAAATTGAATAGGAATAAGGAACCTTGGTTCTCAAGGGATATTGCAACTCTGATAAAGAAGAAGAGGGAGCTGTATGAAATGTATAGGAAACAGGGGGTAAATCAGGTGCTTGAGGAGTATAAGAAGTGCAAGAAAATACTTAAGAAAGAAATCAGGAGGGCTAAAAGAAGACATGAGGTTGCCTTGGCAGTCAAAGTGAAGGATAATCCAAAGAGCTTTTACAAGTATATTAAGAGCAAAAGGATTGTAAGGGATAAAATTGGTCCTCTTGAAGATCAGAGTGGTCGGCTTTGTGCGGAACCAAAGGCAATGGGGGGGATCTTAAATAGGTTTTTTGTGTCTGTATTTACTAAGGAAGCTGGCATGAAATCTATGGAATTGGGGGAATCAGGTAGTGAGACCATGGAAACTGTACAGATTGAAAAGAAGGAGGTGCTTGCTGTCTTGAGGAAAATTAAAGTGGATAAATCCCCGGGACCTGACAGAGTGTTCCCTCGGACTTTGAAGGAGACTAGTGTTGAAATTGCGGGGGCCCTGGCAGAAATATTAAAAATTTCGCTGTCTACCGGTGAAGTGCCAGAGGATTGGAGAGTGGCTCATGTTGTTCCGTTGTTTAAAAAAGGATCAAAAAGTAATCCGGCAAATTATAGGCCGGTGAGTTTAACGTCAGTAGTAGGTAAGTTATTGGAGTGAGTAATAAGAGACAGAATCTACAAGCATTTGGATAGACAGGGGCTTATTAGGGAGAGTTAACATGGCTTTGTGCATGGTAGGTCACGTTTGACCAATCTGTTGGAGTTTTTCGAGGAGGTTACCAGGAAAGTGGATGAAGGGAAGGCAGTGGATATTGTCTACATGGACTTTAATAAGGCCTTTGACAAGGTCCCGCATGGGAGGTTAGTTAGGAAAATTCAGTCGCTAGGTATACATGGAGAGGTGGTAAATTGGATTAGACATTGGCTCGATGGAAGAAGCCAGAGAGTGGTGGTAGAGAATTGCTTCTCTGAGTGGAGGCCTGTGACTAGTGGTGTGCCACAATGATCAGTGCTGGGTCCATTGTTATTTGTCATCTATATCAATGATATGGATGATAATGTGGTAAATTGGATCAGCAAGTTTGCTGATGATACAAAGATTGGAGGTGTAGTAGACAGTGAGGAAGGTTTTCAGAGCCTGCAGAGGGACTTGTACCAGCTGGTAAAATGGACTGAAAAATGGCAGATGGAGCTTAATACACACAAGTGTGAGGTATTGCACATTGGAAGGACAAACCAAGGTAGAACATACAGGGTTAATGGTAAGGCACTGAGGAGTGCAGTGGAACAGAGGGATATGGGAATACAGATACAAAATTCCCTAAAAGTGTCTTCACAGGTAGATAGGGTCATAAAGAGAGCTTTTGGTACATTGGCCTTTATTAATCGAAGTATTGAGTATAAGAGCTGGAATGTTATGATGAGGTTGTATAAGGCATTGGTGAGGCCGAATCTGGAGTATTGTGTTCAGTTTTGGTCAACAAATTACAGTAAGGATATAAATAAGGTTGAATGAGTGCAGAGAAGGTTTACACGGATGTTGCCGGGACTTGAGAAACTCAGTTAGAGAGAAAGGTTAAATAGGTTAGGACTTCATTTCCTGGAGCGTAGAAGAATGAGGGGAGATTTGATAGAGGTATATAAAATTATGATGGGTATAGATAGAGTGAATGCAAGTAGGCTTTTTCCACTGAGGCAAGGGGAGAAAAAAACCAGAGGACATGGGTTAAGGGTGAGGGGGGAAAAGTTTAAAGGGAACATTAGGGGGGGCTTTTTCACACAGAGAGTGGTGGGAGTATGGAATGAGCTGCCAGACGAGGTGGTAAATGCAGGTTCTTTTTTAACATTTAAGAATAAATTGGACAGATACATGGATGGGAAGTGTATGGAGGGATATGGTCCGTGTGCAGGTCAGTGGGACTAGGCAGAAAATGGTTCGGCACAGCCAAGAAGGGCCAAAGGGCCTGTTTCTGTGCTGTAGTTCTATGGTTCTATGGTTCTATGGTTCTAGTAATGATCAGCAACAATGTGATCACTGTCATTTTTATTAAACTAAAATCAGAATGCATGTTAAAATAACATTCAAATTGTATAGGGCAGCTGTCACAATATTTTTATAGAAAGGTCAATATTACTGATATAACGGTAAAGCAGTCCAGAGAGTTTCCAGTCCTCACACAAATATTATCCATTCCCTTAACAGTTTGAATCACTTGATTTCACCTGGAATTATTGTAAACCACTCAGAATTTTACTTACCTCTTTTCATCTCAAACAAGTAACAGTCTACATTTTCTTTAACCTGAGCTCATTTACTCATCATTTACAATAACATTCATTACGATGGAGTAAATCTGTGTACTTCTGAAATATCTTGCTTGTCTACTTTACAAATTCATTAACGTGCGCATCTGCTTTTTGTGCAATACTGTGTATCATATGTCACTATGGAGTGTGAAGGAAACACTTCAATATAACACACCATTTTAGTTCAGAGTGCATAAAAGTCTCCATATTGCTCATTCTGCCATCGTGCCAGTGAGAGCTTTACACTTGCCTCGTCGAGTACTCAGGAGACACGACTGGGGTGGGCTTTGTTGTAACTGTACCTGTGGGAGGCAGGGGTACAGCAGGTTCCTACTACTTCCTACTCAGACATTGGTACCAGTTGTGTCTTGTTACGCATTGAGGTAGACTCGATTACATTTTCCTGTTCTTTCTGAGTCTTTTTTCTCTAACTTTATTTCATCTTCTTTGCTCTTACTGTGAGAAACAACCAATTATTTTTGCATTTCACTCCAGGTGAACATCACAGTGCACCTGAAAGCTTCAAACCTTTCTCCTTATATCTGTACTTCTGCAAGCACCCCCTTCTTCCATTCCACCCACTGCTCAACACACTTCATTCTGTCTGTCCGTAATGTGTGAACACACACGCCACCGGAGTTCTCTTAGATGTCCAGGACAGTGACTCTCACGTGACCATTCAGACACACAATCAGGGCACACACTCATACTTCAGAATTCCCTTTCTTTCGTGCATCATGGGAAGTGTGCTTAGCTCCCCCCGCCCCTACTCACTTTACATCTACAGTATGACTGTGTGGCCAAGTATACTTCCAACACCATTTACAAGTTTACTGATGACACCACTGTTGTGGGCTGTATCAAAGGGGTACAGGAGGGACACCGAAAACTTGGCTGAGTGCTATAATAACAGCAACCTCTCACTCAATGTCAATAAGACCAAGGGACTTATTGTGGCCTTAGGAGAGGAAAACCAGAGGTCCATGAGACAGTAATCAAAGGACGATTAGAGATGGAAAGGGTCAGTAACTTTGAATTTCTGTGTGTCACTCTCTGAGGACCTGTCCTGGACCCATCGTATAAATATTATTGTGAACAAGGCCCGACTGCTCCTCTACTTCCTCAGGAATCTCAGAGATTCAGCTGGACATCGAAAACTTTGCCAAACTTCTATAAATGTATGGTGGAAAGTGTGCTGACTTGCTGCATTACGGCCTGGTATAGGAACACCAATGCCTTTGAGTGGGAAATCCTACTGAGTGGTAGTGGATTCGGCCTGGCATATCGTGGGTAAAACTCATAGCCACTGAGCACATCTACATGAAACATTGCCGTAGGAAAGCAGCGTCCATCGTCAAAGATCCTCACCACCCAGGCAATGATCTTTCCTCACTGCTGCCATCAGGTAGAAGGTACAGGTACCTCAGAACTCACACCACCTGGTTCAGGAACAGTTACTACCCCTCAACCATCTTGTACAAAAGGGGATAGATACACTCATGTACGGACTCAGTTATATTGTTATTTCATACTCATTATCTACTGGTATTTATTTTCTTCATTTGCACAGTTTGTTTACAGTTTATTGTTATTGAAATTTACAGTTCACAGTTACTGTTCTATAGATTTGTTAAGAATGCCCGCAGAAAATGACCCTGAGGATTTCAGAAATATAATAGAAATACTGTATAGAAAACCTACAGCACAATATAGCCCTTCAGCCCACAAAGTCGTGCCGAGCATGTCCTGACCTGTGAACTACCTTGGCTTATCTATAGCCCTCTATTTTTCTAAGGTCCATGTATCCATCCAGGAGTCTCTTCAAAGACCCTGTCGTTTCCGCCTCCACCACGGCCGCCAGCAGCCCATTCCACGCACTCACCACTCTCTGTGTTAAAAACTTACCCCTGACATCTCCTCTGTACCTCCTTCCAGGTAGGTTGTATGTGGTTTCACATCTGTACTGTCAGAGTAAATTGTACTTTGAACTATATGGTGACATATAAGTACTATAATAACAACTTGACTTGGGTTTAACTTTTGACTTTGACAATATTTTTCCGTGACGCTCTTTTTTCACGGAGTGTTCAGTGATCCAGTTACAACGTGCTTTGCCCAGAATTACAGAAGATTATCCACACAAAAATATATAAAATACAAACATTAAATATTTCTAAGACCATGAAGAGTCAAATTAAAATATGAATATTATTGTCTATAACACACTCGATTTCCGTGGGGGTGGGACACCGATGCCGGAAATCTCCCACTGTCCCCATTCTATTTACAATGTTCGCAAATTCCCCAGCTGCTCCAGTGATTGACAGCTCCCGCCGCCCCTCCGGCACGTGACACGATATGATTACTACACTGGCGCGCAGACGTCACAGAGGGCCCTCCTTCACGACGTCGTTTCCCGGGAAACGGCCTGGTCCCGGGCTGGGCGGTAAATCCGGGATGGACGCGACGGCTCTGCAGAGAAGTGGAGCCGGTCTCTACTTGTTGGGGTTTCGGCTCCGCTGTGCGATCCGCCTCTCCTCTTCCTGCCCGCGGAACAGTGAGTGTCTGTCAGCGCCTCACTGCACCGGCTCTCTGCCTCAGGTACAATATTTAAAACATATTTGCGCAGTCACATGGATGGGAAAGGTTGAGAGGGATACGGGCCTAATGCAGGCAGATGGGCCGAGTTCAGGTCGACAACTTGGTCGGTGTGGATGAGTTGTACCGAAGGGACTGTTTCATTTCTGTACAAACCAGTGACTCTATTTTGGGAGGTTAAACCAGGGCAGGATCTATGCAGTGAACGACAGGTCCCTGGGAAGTTTTCATGAAGTGTTGTGGATAGTGTAGAGGATTGTCAAAGATTGCAGAAAGACATTGATAGGATGCAGAAGTGGGCTGAGAAGTGGCAGATGGAGTACAAGCCGGAGAAGTGTGAGGTGGTACACTTTGGAAGGACAAACTCCAAGGCAGAGTACAAAGTAAATGGCAGGATACTTGGTAGTGTGGAGGAGCAGAGGGATCTGGGGGTACATGTCCACAGATCCCTGAAAGTTGCCTCACAGGTGGATAGGGTAGTTAAGAAAGCTTATGGGGTGTTAGCTTTCATAAATCGAGGGATAGAGTTTAAGAGTCGCGAGGTAATGTTGCAGCTCTATAAAACTCTGGTTAGGCCACACTTGGAGTACTGTGTCCAGTTCTGGTCACCTCACTATAGGACGGATGTGGAAGCATTGGAAAGGGTACAGAGGAGACTTACCAGGATGCTGCCTGGTTTAGAAAGTATGGATTCTGATGAGAGATTAAGGGAGCTAGGGCTTTACTCTTTGGAGAGAAGGAGGATGAGAGGAGACATGATAGAGGTATACAAGATATTAAGAGGAATAGATAGAGCGGACAGCCACGGCCTCTTCCCCAGGGCGCCACTGCTTAATACAAGAGGACATGGCTTTAAAGTAAGGGGTGGGGAGTTCAAGGGGGTTATTAGAGGAAGGTTTTTTTACTCAGAGAGTGGTATGGTTTGTGTGTGGAATGCACTGCCTGAGTCAGTGGTGGAGGCAGATACACTAGTGAAATTTAAGAGACTACTAGACAGGTATATGGAGGAATTTAAGGTTGGGGTGGGGGGTTGAGGGTCGGCACTACATTGTGGGCTGAAAGGCCTGTAATGTGCTGTACTGAACGGATCCTGACCTGGATCTGGGCCATACCCTCCAAATATCCAGACCTGCCTCTCGGGTTTTTTTGCACTACCTTACTTTCCCTTTTCTATTTATGATTTATAATTTAAATTTTTAATATTTACTATCGTTTGTACTCCAGGGAGTACGAAGCGCAGAATCAAATATCCCTGTGATGATTGTACGCTCCAGTATCAATTGTTTGGCGACAATAAAGTCAGTACCAAAGTACGAACAGCGCCAAACTGCGAGGTGGGAAACTGCAGGGCGTGCATATACATAAGAATTTCTAAAAGCATACACAACAGAGTTACAAGAAAGTGGGCCGAGATAGAGCAGAGGATAACTTGCAAACAAAAGAATGTAGTATATGCAATCCAGTGTAAGCAATGCCATATTATATACATAGGGGAGAGGGGCAACAGCTTGAGAACCAGACTCATAGGTCACCTCAGTAATATCACAAGAGGAAACCAAAACAGACCAGTTAGCAGGCACTTTCTGGAGCATGGAATGTATTCCTTGGCAATCCTGGGCCTGGGAACCAACATAAACTGGTCAAACCTCCAAAGAAAAAGAGCAGAGAGGAGATGGATTGAAAGACTACAGACCTATTTCCCAAATGGCCTAAACGAGGCCTAAAAAGCTAGGCCAACAATATAAAATATACCCACTGCACTCAATAATTAAAAACATTGAGAAAATTAGAGGAGGGAGGAAGAGGAGCATCCTCATCAGTCACCCACCCTGAAACAAAATTAAAACAGGTGACCATTAAATAGAAAAGGTACGTCTTTCTTGGGAAATAGAGCCTAACAACTAGGCCCCAGAATGGAAACTAACTCCCCAAATAGAGAGGGATAACATGAGAAATCATAACTCCACTAGAAAGAATAGACTTGTAATGACCAGTTTGATCCAGACACAGCACTCACCCCAACCTCCCAGCTTGCCCCCAAGGGGTAAAATGCATCTCCAGCACATGGCCCTGCCCTGAAACCTAACATCTTCACACCCCATACAACAGGTCCTCTTCTCGCCAGGGAACCAAACTCACCCCACATCACCAGTTATACCTCCCACCGCCCAGTGGACCCCCCCCCCAACCCCACCCCCAAAAGGACCGCACACCCCAACTAATGCAGACAGCGCCCAAGTGGACCCTGGCCACAGCCCTTCAAAGGGGCCAATTTAACAATGGACCCCAACCCCAACATACATTAGCCACAAGCTTCTACCACATTATACCCACAGAACAGTGAACTCAGAGTCTGAACAGTTAAGTCACAATAAAAGAACGTAATCTTAAAGGGAGAAATAGGATGAAATCTAATCTCAACTCTAACTAGGTACTGAAGGAGTAAAAATAAAAAAATAGAGGCTCAAAGAATGGGGAAGGTCGAATAATAAAAAGAAGCAGCGCGATTAGCGGATAATTTACCTTTAAGAGTCTTAACAAATAGGGCGGCCGGCAACAGCCAGGCGCTGCAGCAGGAATGGAGAAACATGTTTGCTAAAACAATACAGAGGTGGGAGGTGGGCGGTTTTGCGTGGGGGGTGTGGGGGGGGAGTTGCGGGGGGTGGAGCTGAACATTTTAAAGGAAGACCAGCTCAGTCTTTACAGCATGGCGGGCTGAGTTGGCTGGAAGCTGGCTGTGTTTTGCTTGATGCGTGAGTGTGTTTTGGAACCTGTTGAGGGAAAGAGAGTGGGGAAGGAACGGAAATTGCTGGGAGGGGGTCGTGTGGGTCCGGTAATGGCGGACAAGATAAGAGGCGGGGTTGAGGGAAAGAAAGTGGAGAAGGAGAAGGATAGAGACTTGGGACCAGAGGTAGGCAGCTGGGGAGAGGCGGATTATTGTGAAGGGAGAAATAAAGGGAATGAGGAGGTAGTGAGGGGTTGGATGAATAAAAACCAAGACAAAGGGAATAAAAGAATAAGAAATGATAGTGGAGAAAGCTTTGAAAGTGAGGAAGATGAACAAGCTCAGAGAGGAGGTGTTGTCATAATTAGGTTTAATGAGAAGGCTCAGGGACATATGAAAAAAAATAACCCGTTTGTGCTAACAACAACTCTGACAAATAAGGTAGGGTAAATAGTATTTGCAAAAGTCCTTAATGATGGCAACTTATTGGTAAGATGTGCGAATGAGGAACAACTTGAGAAAGCACTCAAGCTAAGAGAGATAGGAAAATGCAAGGTGGAATACACTGGGAGGGTGGGAGCACAAAACAGTGGTTGTAAAGGAGTGATCACGGGGATACCAATGAGTATAGATATGGAGGAGATAAAGAGGAATATCAAAGGAGGGAAAGTAATGAATGTTCAAAGACTGAAAACAACAAAGGAGGGAGTGAAAAAGGAAAGTGAATCAGTATTGATTGAATTTGAAGAAGGAAGAGTGCCAAGGAAGGTGTTCCTGGGTTTCATGAGTTACCCAGTAAGGGTGTATGTGCTAAAGCCACTGAGGTGCTATAATTGTCAAAGGTTTGGACACGTGGCTAAAGACTGTAAAAGACAGAGGAGATGTGCTAGATGTGGGGGTGATCATGAATATGGAAAGTGCGGAACAGGAGTTCAACCAAAATGCTGCAATTGTGGAGGAGCTCATAATGTTGCATATAGTGGGTGCGCGGTTGTGAGACGGGAGACTAAAATTCAAGAAATAAGAGTGAAAAGAAAGATCACTTATGCAGAAGCTATAAGAATGTCAAGAGAACAGAATAATGTTCCTAATGAACAGGGAGCAATAGGGATACGAGAGATGCAACAAAGAACAAATGACAGGATTTATGTAGACAAAGAGGCTCTAGTAACATTCATTGCAGGAGTGATTAATAGTACTGCTGAGGTAAAGTCAAAAAGTGACAAAATTCAGCTGGTGCTAAAAGCAGCAGTAAACCATTTAGGGTTAGTAGGACTGACATGGGAGGAAGTGAGGGAGAACCTCAGTAATCAGTCAAGCCAGGAAGTGTCATGCGTTGGTTAATACTAATTATGGTGATCCTTTTACAATGGAATGCAAGGAGCTTACTGGCCAATAGCCAGGAATTCAAGCACTTTATTAAAGAAATGGTTGTAAAACTGGACGTAGTGTGTATTCAGGAAACTTGGTTGAAACCAACTTTAGACTTTGTGGTATATGGGTATACAATGATAAGGAAAGATAGAAATCTAGGGGGAGGAGGGGGTTGTGCTATGTTAATCAAGCAAGGTATACCATATAGGGTACTGGAAAAAGGAGATGATCAGGAATACATAGTGGTGGAAGTGTGGGAGAGAGGGGAGGGAGTGGTTATAATTAACTACTACAATCCATGTAAAAGGTTGGATTTGGACAGCCTATTAAAGATACAAGGACAAAACAGACATAAAGTAATGTGGTGTGCAGATTTCAATGCTCATAGCACAATATGGGGGGATCAGATTACAGATCCAAATGGAAAGATAATTGAAGATTTGATGGAAGAAAGGGATTTGGTGTGTATGAATGATGGTAGCGGCACAAGGATAGATATAACAACAGGAACTGAGTCAGTGTTAGATATTACGTTAGTGTCTAATACCTTGGCTGGCATTAGTAACTGGGGAGTTTGGACTGCTTCAACAGTAGGCAGTGATCACGACCCAGTTTTGTGTTCAGTGGGTGAAAGAGTTGAAGTAAGACCAGGTGGCGGAACCCCAAAGTGGGTGTTTGGAAAAGCTGATTGGGGTAAGTTCCAGAAGTTGAGTGAAGAAGGGTTGATATTTCTGGAAATGTAGATGAATTAAACAGTCAGGTGACTTCAGCAATTATCATGGCAGCAGAAGGATCTATACCTAGGAGTAAAAATAGGATGAATAGAAAACTGGTACCATGGTGGACAGAGGAATGTTGTCAGGCTGTAAAAAACAGAAATAGAGCATTCAGGCTAGTTAAAAGAACCCATAATATGCAGCATTTGGTTCAATATAAGAAAGCACAGGCAGTGGTGAGAAGAACTATACGTCAAGCTAAAAGGGCAAGTTGGAGGAGTTTTTGCGACAAGGTAGGAAGAACAACACCTGTGGGAGAGATATGGGGAATGATTAAGAGGATGGGAGGAGATAGAAGGGAATGGGAATATCCAGTAATGATATCTGAGGAGGAAACTGCAGTCTCCAGTAGGGATAAGGCTGAGATCATGGCCAAGTCATTCGTACTGATACACAGTTCAGAAAATTTGTCTGAAGAAGGGAGAAGAAGAAGGGAAAGAATAATGAACCAACACCCAGGTGTTTTAAGCAGGAGGGAAGGAACAGATGATATAATTGATGATCCATTTACATTAGCAGAAATGGTGAGAGCAATAAAGAGATCGAGACCAACCTCCCCAGGGAAAGATCTGATATGATCTGTGATGCTAAAAAATCTAGGAGAAGGAGCGCTCTTGAAGTTGCTGCATTTTTATAACAGAGTGTGGGAGGAGGGAAGATTACCAAGTGCATGGAAAGAAGCAGTAGTAATTCCAATAAGGAAGCCTGGCAAGGATCTGTCAAAACCCACTAGCTACAGACCAATTGCATTAACATCAAGTATATGTAAGATAACAGAAAGGATGCTAACAGAAAGGTTATCATATGAGCTTGAGAAAAGGGGAATGCTGGCAAGTTATCAGAGTGGTTTTAGAAAGGGAAGGAATTCCATGGACTCAGTGATTATGTTAGAGACTGAAATAAGGAAGGCCCAGGCAAATAGAGAGTCAGTAGTTGCAGTGTTCTTTGACATTGAAAAAGCCTATGATATGATGTGGAAGGAAGGATTATTAATTAAACTGCACAAGATGGGGGTTGGTGGGAGAGTTTTTAATTGGATTAAAGATTTTTTGTTTGGTAGAAAAATTCAAGTTCGGATTGGATCAGAATTATCAAAACAGTACATAGTGGAAAATGGCACACCTCAAGGTAGTGTGATTAGCCCATTACCTTTCATGATTATGATCAATGATGTCTTCACAAAGGTACCAGTGGATATAGGTAGGTCACTGTTTGCGGTTGATGGGGCCTTGTGGAAAAGAGGCATGAACATGGACCATATAATCAGGAAACTACAAGAAGCAATTGATGAAGTGGTGGAGTGGGGTTATGATTGGGGATGTAGATTTTCAGTAGATAAAACTCAATCTGTATTTTTTACCAGGAAAAGGGTTGAGGTAGGGAAGAAGTTAAGGATGTATGGGGTTGAATTAGAAAGGGTTGCATCATTTAAATTTCTGGGAGTTATATTTGATTCACGATTAACATGGGCAGACCATATCAGGAAAGTTGAGGAGAAATGTAAAAAAGTAATAAATGTGATGAGATGTTTGACTGGTAGGGAATGGGGAGCAAGTTGTTCAGCTTTGAAGAGAATGTATGTGGCTTTAGTAAGATCTGTATTGGATTATGGAAATATAGTATATGGATCAGCAGCTAGGTCTCTTATAAGGAAACTGGATGTGATTCAGGCTCAGGCCTTGAGAGTGTGCAGTGGGGCTTTTAAAACGTCACCAGTGTCAGCCCTACAGGTAGAAATGGGAATAATGCCTTTGGAACTAAGAAGGATGCAACTGATGGCAAACTACTGGGCTAACTTGCAGGGGCACAATGATTCTCACCCTACTAAAGGAGTGTTGCAGGAGTGCTGGGAAAATGGGAGGTTTCAGAGGGATACCTTTAGTCGGGTAGGGAATGATATCGCAAAAGAATGTGGAGTATTTGATCTGAGGATAAGTCCTTCAGTAGTTTATCCGGTTGTAGCTCCATGGAAGCTTGTATGGCCTGACATAGACTGGCATTTGTTAGAGGTAAAAAGGAAAGAAAGATATAAAACAGATTTGGTAAATGCATTTAACTGTCATGTGATGGAAAACTATAGAGATTATACTCACATTTATACGGATGGTGCGAAGGAACCTGCAACAGGAGTGACAGGGTTTGGGGTGGTCATACCAGCAAAAGAAATTGGAATCAGCAGAAGAACATCTGATAAGTTAGGAGCGTTTACAGTGGAGATGCTGGCGGTGTTGGTTGCGTTGCAATGGGTGCAGAAAGCCAGACAAGTCAAAGCATTGATATGTTCAGATTCATCCTCCGTTCTAGCAAGTTTAAGGTCTTTTCACACAAACAGTCGGCAAGATGTACTTTATGAAGTCCTTCAGTTAGTTACAAGGATTGCAAATCAGGGAGGTCAGGTAAAATTTCTATGGGTTCCAGCACATGTAGGGGTGAAGGGGAATGAGAGGGTGGATGAGTTGGCAAAGAGGGCATTAAAGAAAGAAAATGTGGAAATGCACATTAGTATCAGTAAAGCAGAGGTTAAGTGTGTAATCTGGGAAAAAGTCAACCGAATGTGGCAAGAAAGATGGGACAGGGAGGGGAAAGGGAGGCATTTATATCAAATACAAAAGAGTGTTGCAGTTACTAGGCTAGGTAATGGAAACAGAAGAGAGGAAATTGTGTGGACTAGGTTAAGGCTGGGGCATTGTGCATTAAACAAAACATTGAAAATGATAGGGAAACACCAGACAGGATTGTGTGAGGAATGTCAGGAAGAGGAGTCAGTAGAACATGTAGTTCTGAGTTGCAGGAAGTATGGGATACAGAGAGATTATGAGAAATAAATTAAGGGAGTTGGGGATGCAGGAATTCACATTAAAAGGGTTGCTGGGCATGGGTGAGAGAGCACAAGTCCGGGTATTTTTAGCATTTTTAAGGGGTACAGGGTTTTTTTTTATATAGAATATGACGGATAAACAGGAATAGGATACTATGATGGTCAAAGATGGGAGGGTGAAGTGTAGGTGTGTGTGTGTGTGTGTGTGTGTGTGTGTGTGTGCGTGTGTGTGTGTGTGTGTGTGTGTGTTTGAGATTGGGTGAAGGGATTTAGAATGTATGTCTAGTGCACATTCTGGAGCAGAGGGTGGCGGTAATACACCATTAAGCTGGATGCCAACCGCCGTAAAACAAGATACAGACAGACAGACATTACCTCGCCCCACCCCCCCACCCCAAGGTCACTCTCTGAGCGTCTGTTCGGAGGGTCCAGTGTTGTGGGAGGGGCAGGGTGGCTTTAAACCCGGCGTTACACATTCCATGGTATCGTTCTCTCCAAAGTGTTTCAGCTGTTCCTTTGCCTGTCTTCTCCACACAGTCATCCAGACAAACTGAGAGAGTCGGCACGAGTGCTGGGAAAGTGCGGGAGTTCATATCTCACAGCAGCAGTCTCTGTTTAATGTTTCGGAGTGACGGATTCGGTCATTGAGTGTAACGTCAAACGACCTTGAGATACAGACGTCGTGAGGGAAAAGTGAAAACAAAATGATGAATGTCCCTTGTTCTCGGGAAACACTCCAGTTTTGGGCTATTTACACACTAGATTGTCCCATATTCTAATCCCGTCTTCATTTGAAGCAGGAGAACGGTCTCCTCGTCGGTAAATTGAACATCGGTCTGCCGCGTGACAGGCGGGGATACTAACCACTGAACTAACGAGGAATAAACAAGAGTGGGGAATCTGTCACACGGATGTCAGTGTGTAGGAGAACTCATGGAGTCACTCTGATGTTTGTTTGTTGAGTGTAGAGCTGGTGCATTTTACCCATCCGCTCCTCACTTTGTGACTGGACCTGTCTCAGAATTCCTTAGCAATTCAGTCACTTACTGAGTTCAAGAACTGGGCAAATGAGGGGATCCCATTAACGTCTAACTGCATGTTGTTTGAACGGGTATTTATAATCAGGATTTGTTTCCCATTTACTGATACGTGAAACAGGAAACCATTCGTAGCCCTTCCAATCTCTCGGGTGGATTCTCCCTTCAGTCGGATCCCAGGTGCTGTGTTTCTCCGGTCTGTCGGAACGTCGCGACATCAACTGGTCGCAATAGGAACTGCAACAGAGTGAGGAACGATCCTTCAGAAAACAGCTCAGACACTGAGAATCGAGTTACAGAATCTTATAGCCCCAGAGACCATTCAGTCACCGAGTCTGGTTTGCATCATGTGGAGATGGTGGTATAGTGGTGAGCATAGCTGCTTCCCAAGTAGTTAACACGGGTTCCATTCCCGGCCATTGCAGGTTGTACACTTTCAGGCTAAAGAAAAAACCTTCGCCGAGCACTATGAACGCAGAATCCTAATTCCTGAGCAATTTGTTCTGAGTGAAATTCACTCTAATGGATCTGATGGATTCCTCATGTACGATGGTGGTGGTCCCTCATGTAGGATGTTCCAGGACCCCAAACTGAATAAAAAGCTCAGCATTAGACCCAGGAAGTCCGTTAGTTCCACGGACTCCGCTCGAGGAAACCCACACTTTGTGGTCAAATCGAACATACGTTTTCCTGACCAAAGACATAACCTGCCCCAGCTATTCTCTCGTTCCTTCTTTCATCCGGCAGAAGGTACAGAAGCCTGAAAGAACGCACCACAGTCTCAGGGATAGTTTCAGTCCCATTGTTGTGTCGATTGAATGGTATCCCGGAAGATAGATGGATGTTTGACCTCAGAATCCACCTCGGTACGAAGCTGCACTTTATTATATACCTGCGCCGTGCTTTCTCTGTCGCTGTTACACTTTATTCTGCACTTTGTTATTGCTTCACCTTGTTCTCTTCCAATACACTGTGTAATCTCTATGAACCGTGAGAATGAGAAGTGTTTAACCGTATTTCGGTATATGTGACTAAAACATGTAGAACAGATTCAATTCTCACTGAGCCCGTTGCGGCGGCAGTTGGGAGCGCCGGCCTCCGGACAGCGCAGAGTTTCCCAGCTGGCAATGAAACGTAGCAGGAAAACAAGAGCTGAGATCACAGAGGGGGAGCAGCGAGAGAGGGTTTCACTGAACTCCTGTCGAAGGGAAGATTCAAACTTCTTCAGTATAGGTATCCCTTATTGACATCAATGGATCTGGGGTTGAGAGGGTGAAAATTCCTCGGCATACACATCAGCGAGGATCTCACGAGGTCTGTAAGTACCGGCCGCGTGGTGAAAAAGGCACAGCAGCGCCTCTTTCACCCCAGACAGTTGAAGAAATTTGGTAGGGGTCCCCAAATCCGAAGGACTTTCTCCAGGCACAGAATTGAGAACACCCTGACTGGCTGCATCACTGCCTGGTATGGGAACTGTACTTCCCTCAATCACAGGACTCTGCAGAGAGTGGTGCGGACAGCCCAGCGCATCTGTAGATGTGAACTTCCCACTGTTCAGGACATTTACAGAGACAGGTTTGTAAAAATGATCCGAAGGATCGTTAAGGACCCGAGTGACCCGAATCTCAAACTGTTCCAGCTGCTACCATCCGGGAAACAGTACCGCAGCATAAAAGCCAGGACCAACAGGCTCCGGGACAGCTTCTTCCACTGGCCATCAGACTGATTAATTCAAGCTGATACAATCGTATTTCTGTCATATTGACTGTAATAAATATAGTAATATCTATTACATATTTACTATAAATTGCACATTGCTCATTTAAACGGAGACGTAACGTAAAGATTTTTAGTCCTCATGTATTTGAAGGACGTAATTAATAAAGTCAATTCAATTCAATTCCATGGAAGAGACTTCGTCGTGCACTCGTCGAATCAGAAACGAGAAAATGTGCAGATGATGGAAATCCAAGCAACACATACAAAATGCTGGAGGAACTCAGCAGGCCAGGCTGCTTCATGATCCTGAAGAAGGTTTTCAGCCTGAAACATCAACCGTGTACTTTATTCCATAGATGCTGCTGCACATTTTCTCGTGTACGAGAAAGCGAGAGAGAGAGAAAAAGCTACTGGAGTACTAGCGTCCCTGGGTGGGCTCGAACCACCAACCTTTCGGTTAACAGCCGAACGCGCTCGCCGATTGCGCCACAGAGACGAGAATTAAATGATTACGAATAAATGACGAATCTCAATTGAGATGCGATTTCCTTTTATAGTTGTATAATGTGTCATATCTAATGTGTTTTAAAACACAAGGATGAATATCTGCTGCCGCCAACAGAGATTATAGCAGAGGATGGTTTCGATCCATCGACCTCTGGGTTATGGGCCCAGCACGCTTCCGCTGCGCCACTCTGCTACAGGGAATACTAAAAAATGTTGAACTGTGAATGTTGCGCGATGTTTTCTGTATGTATGTATGCGTTTAAGCCTGTGGCTGTACATGTCTGGGTCTCGTTCTGTGTCTGTATATGTCTGTGTTCGTATATGTCTGGGTCCATTCCGTCTTCTTCCCGTATTCATAATCAAACGTACTTCATTTTCTTTGTTTATTCCCTGTTTCTTCTCTTTCTCTTTTTCCCCACCTTTCTTCCTTGCTTCCCTACTTTCTGGCCCACCCAGTTATTATCTTCGTGCCTTTTATGTTCTGTCCCGTCTTGCACCTTGTTCCCGATATTTCGCCCGTGAACACGAGGAATTCTGCTGATGCTGGAAATTCAAGTAACACACATCAACGTTGCTGGTGAATGCAGCAGGCCAGGCAGCATCTCTAGGAAGAGGTACAGTCGACATTTCGCCGGTGAAATGTGTTTTACTTTATTTAATTGTACAGACGGAGAATTCATCCCACTGGTCGGCTCATTTTTAATAAACAGCGACGTTTTCAGCCGAGGTGCCATTAACTTCCTAATCCTGTCCTGATGATTGAATGAATCTCGGAGTTCCTTCAGTGTTGAAACCGCAGTTCACCTTGTGAAGCGGAACTCGCGACGTTGATGTACTGCAAGCACTCACCTCAAATGCAGCAACTCCTCCACCGGGATTACCTGTTGGTGTCATGTTCAGAGCATCACGGCCGGACCAGTGAGTGACAGATGGGGAGATGTGGAGTATCGCTGATGCTTCGCACCTCCCTGCCACGCGGGGCGGGTTTTCCATTTCACCACCACAGCTTTGTAACTGAAACAGTAAGGATCGGATTTTAACTCTCCCACGTGGGACGGTGTGAAGACAGGCAGGCAGTTGCTTATCCCCTGGCCTGCTGAGTTACTCCAGCATTTTGTGTGTGTTGCTCGGAATTTCAACATCTGGGATTTCCACCGATTTTTAAATTCACAGTCACCAACCTGGAGATGCCGGGGATTGAATTCCTTGCCTGTCCATCGCCTCCCTCTGGTGCTCCTCCTCCGTTTCCTTTCTTGCATGGTCTTCTGTCCTCTCCTATCAGACTCCCTCTTTTCCAGTCCTGTATCTCTTTCGCCAAACAACTTCCCAGCTGTTTGCTCCACCCCAGCCCCTCCCGGTTTTACCTATCACATGACTTCCCCTTCCTCCCCCCTCTACTACTCATCTTTATTTTCTTCAGTCCTGCTGAAGGGTCTCGGCCCGAAACGTCGACTGTTCTCTTTTCCATAGATGCTGCCTGTCCCTCCAGCATCTTGTGTGTGTTGATCCGTGTCTTCTGTCTCACTTGCCAAACCGCTGAATCTGCTTCCTTATAACATCTCCCAAAACCTTTGATTAAGTAGACATTCTGAGAAATGTTCTTAGTTGTAAAAATAAAATTCGAATTGATTAATTCAATAAAAGCTGTTAACACATACCAAATCAAACCACAAACAATATAATTAAAATACCTTTTTTGATTAAGGAAATTTACCCTTTCTCTCCCAGAGGCAGACACTTGATATGAGTTGTTTGTCTGGTCTGGGAATGAGTTCCCAAACATTACATTGAAATTATATCCGCTGGTGAATCTCACACCCACACAAACAACAGACACAGAGACAAACACACACACACACACACACACACACACACACACACGAACACTCACCACACGAACACTCACGCACACTCACGGTAGAAAACTGAAAGAGTAAATGTGACAAACACAGTGGGGATATGAAAAAAAAAGTCCTGGAAATACTTCAGAGGAACTGTCTCAATATTAGTTGCATGTGGACATCAATAAATACGCGATGGTCATAACATCCTGGCAGCGTGTTATGCCTTTGAAGAGACGGTGCTGTGGAAGACAACAACTTAAGAAGCACTGGAAACATTTTTAGGTAGTTAAGCTATCACCGAAGGAAGTAGCGTTATAGGAGTGAGTTGATAAACTCAGCTCACGAAATCAAATGAAAGAAGTGAGAAGGGAATCTATGCCAAAAGCCAAGTGAGAGCGCAGTGCGGATGGAGAGGGACGAGAGAGCAGCAGCGAGGGAAGGATGAAGGGGGAAATATAACTTCCTCAGTGTTATCATTTCAGATTCTCTCTCCTGGGCCCGGCACATAACTCCTGTTACAAAGAAGGCACGGCAGCGCTCTACATGTCATCTAAAAGTTTGACAGACTTCAATAGATGTGTGGCGGAGAGTATATTGACTGGTGGCAAAAGGACCTGGCATGGAACCGCCAATGTCCTTGTACAGAAAAGCCCAGAAAGCGTAATGGATGGAGCCCAGTCCAGCACAGTTATGCCCCTCCCCACCGCTGAGCGCATCTACACGGAATAGAGGGCCGCGGCCATGCAGGTCATACTCTCTTCACACAGCTCCATCAGGAAGGAGGTAACACATCAACAGATCCATCACCCCGCAACCATCAGACTCCTGAAGAAGAATGGATAACTTCATTCACCCAACACTGAACTGTACCCACAACCCATAAACTCACTTTCAAGTCTGTTCATGTTCTCGACATTTATTGATTATTTATTTATTATTAATATCGCATTTGTTCTTTCTCGTATTTGCATAGTTTATAGTCTTTTGCACATTGCTCGTTTGCTGTCTTTCTTCAGTGCGGTCTTTCATTGATTCTCTTGTGTTTCATTGTATTTACGGTGGATGCTCATGTGGTTACGAGTATATACTTCGGTAATTAATTTAGTTTAATCTTTCAACTTTGAACTTTAGGGAGAGGAATCCATTTGGTGAGACGCGGATCTTGTTTCACACTGTTGGGCAGGAGGTGAAAAGATTGGCGCAGACCCACAGCTTTATTCTCTGGGACAGGAGTGTGCCAGAGGACTGCAACGAACGGAATGCATTATCTACGGACCTAGAAGAAAGGGATCTGTTGCATTCATTGCTGAGGAAGCCAAGTAATTTGGTATATTAAAAGCGGACGGCTCTGCAGGTAAAGTTATTAGGTATATTTAAAGCGGACGCAGGTAAGTTCTTAAATATTGAGAGTGTCACACATTATGGGAAGACGGCAGGAGAACAGGGTTGGGAGGGATAATAAATCAGCCACGATCGAATGGAGGAGCAGACTCCATGGGCCCAGTCACATAACACTGCTCCTGTGTCTGATGCTGTTATTGACTGATAGCATTGATTCTGAGATACTGTATTCATGTGGATCATTGTGTCCAATTGTTCAAAGAAGATTTAATCAAACTAATCAACTGCAGTAATGAAATTGAATTAACATTACTTCGAGGTAAACTGTGGACTAAACCTCTGTACTATACCAGAAACTGACAGGTACACAATGAACCCCCAGTCTCACACTGTACCAGAGACTGGCAGGTACACAATGAACCCCCAGTCTCACACTGTACCAGAGACTGATGGATACAGAATGAACCCCACACTCTAACACTGTACCAGACAGTAAGAGGTACAACCCCATAATCTCACACTGTACCAGAGACTGACGGATACAGAATGAACCCCACACTCTCACACTGTACTAGAGACTGACGGGTACAGAATGAACCCCACACTCTCACACTGTACCAGCGACTGGCAGGTACAGAATGAACCCCCAGTTTCACCTGCATCAGAGATTGACAGGTACGAAATGAAACCCAGAATCTCACACCGTACAGAGACTAATGTGTACAAATGTTTTTAACCCGCCTGTTTTGTGAAACGTACTCAAATTTACTGCTAAACCCTGCACCATGCCGACTTGTTACTCCTGAATAAATCCACCCATCACGTGACCGTGACTCGTCTCTGCCTTTCTAAAATGAGATTACACTGTACGTGTGTCCTCTCAAACTGAATGCGAACATTGTATTTGCCTCCTTACTCCCAACTCAAGCTGCAAGTCAACATTTGGGGAATCCTGCACAAGGACACCTAACTCCATTTGTACCTAATGTCTGAATTTTCTCCTTACCAAAACATCAGTTAATTAGAAAATATATTATTTGTAAAGTAATGCAAATGGATTCCAACATCATGCTAAACACTGAAATCAGGCCAGATGGCTGTTGCCCCCTTCCATTCTTCAAAAGTTGGAGAGATAGCTTAAATTTTTCACTTTCCGGAAACATTTCTGAATCTAGTGATTCTTGAAAAGGCGCACCATCTGTTCAGCTACCTCTTTCATATCTCTGCAATGAAGCCCATCTGGCCCAGATGATTCCGCTTCTCAAGCGCGTTAGCCTGTTCAGTTATGGGAGGCGACGGGACGACACAAAGTGACCGGGGCGTCGAGGCGAGGAAAAGGCGGATACACGGGACAAACATGTTCAAAAGACTGGGGAATGTATCACCCCATGATTAACTCGGTTGTGGGATACAGATGCAGACACGGTGTCTCTGGCCATGGAGAACAACGACCTGCTCCTTCTTTCTGCAGAAAGTGATATTAATAGCCAGCGGTGGAATGAGAATGATATTTTTACGTATTTTGACAGTTTTGAGGATTTCGCCCTCTGCGATAGACTGGGGCACGAGTGTGTACCTTGATACACCGGGGACGAGGGACCCATGATGCTTTAATCATGCAAAGAATGCAAACAACACTTCAAGGGCAAATTAGGAGAGGAAAGGAAAGTATAAGTTTGCTTTGGCAGACAACTAGAAGGAGAATCCCAAGGGATTCTACAGATATATTAAGAGCAAAAGGATAGCAAGGGACAACATTGGCCTTCACGATGGTCAGCGTGGTCATCTGTAAATGAAGCTAAAGGAGATTAGGGAGAACTTAAAATATTTTTTTTTTACTTTAATTTTCTCAGGAAACGGACGCACAATCTATATAACTAAGATAAAACATTAGTGAGGTTATGGGCAATACTCTGATTGCAAAACAGGGGGCAAATTGGGGTGTAAATACTTCATGGCCTCGTAAGGTATCCCTTTGTCCTTGTTGAAGGTTTGTGCAGAAATAGCAGGGGCCATCGCAGATATATTTCACATATCCTTAACCACGGGCGATGTTCAGAAGGTTTGTTGCTCTGTTGTTTAAGAAAGGTTCCTTGAAATTACAAGCCGCTGAATCTGAAATTAGCAACGGGTAAATAACTGAAATATTCTCGAGAACCAGACATAAACAGTACGTATATATTTGGATAGGCAGCGCCTGATTAGAGACAGTCAACATGACTTTGTCCATAATAGCTTGCATTTAACCAGTCTAATAGAGTTTTCGAGCAGCTTACAAGGGGAGTTGATGAGGAAGAAGGTCACACTGGATCTTTGGAACTAAGCGCTGTAGCAAGCAGACTCAGAAGGATTAAACAAAACTAGGAACGTTATTAACAAAAGAGACAAAGCAGCAGAACTTATAAGGTCTTTGATAGCTCAGAATAACTCGGTTGGAAATTCACTGGGCAAGGATCTGGGCCAACTGTTGCCCGAGAGATTAGCACTGCCATTTTACATACACTGCAGGGCAGTAAAGAATCTGTGCCCAGCTATATAAAGCCCTTGACTCTTGAAAAGCTTACAAGAAGCCATCCTGAAGTCACAAGTCCAAGGACACTTAATTTAACACCTGAAAAGTCTCGAGGACAACTGATTGGAAGTATCCAAGAACGATTGCAACTTAGTGAGATTCTCTCCTCTAAAGGCCCAGAGCTCAGGGTGAAAGTCACCGACCTGAAACGTGAACTCTGATTCTCCCTCCATAGACGCTGTCTGAGCTGTGGAATATTTCCGGCAGTTTCAGATTTTACTTCAGTAATAGTCCTGTTTTCTCCGACCCCGGGATCAATACACTCCCCATTGTCATGGTCCGGTCCGTGACGTCCGCATTCCGGTTTACAGTCCGATCTATCGATCCTTGTTCCGGGTTTTCCTCTTTTCTCCTTTGTTCTGTTGGGTGCCTTAATTGAGCCACCGATTCTCATTTCGGTCTGGCACGTAAATACCTCTGCAAACCAGGGATTGTTTGCTGGACTGTTCCCTTCCTTTCCTGCCTGAAACCATCGCCTGCATCCTCGTCAGTATCCCCATCAAGTTCAACCGCCGGAGTGAGAGTGGAGCATTGCCGCGCCAAGAGAAGAAACTATCTATCGTTGAGTTCGGAACTGCCTCTTTTTGTCCCCGTGTTTAGTGTCCGTGTTCTGTGTCCGTGCTCCCTTTCTGCTGCCATACCTAGATACAATATGTGACAAAAGCTTCTCTTTCATACTATTCATAGACATCATATCATTACAGAGTGCATTGACAGAGAACAAGGTAAATCAACAATAAAATGTAGAATAAAGTGCAACAGCGACAGAGAAAGCACAGTGCGGGTAAACAATAAGGTGAAGTGTCATAACGGGGTAGATTGTGAGGTCAAGCGTCCATCTTTTTTCACAAGGAAACCATTCAATAGTCATAACAGCGAGATTGAAATTATCCTTCAGAATGTGGTATGTGTTTCCTTTTCCGTGATCATTCTGCTGGAATCTAATTGGTTTCATTCCACAAAAATTATCATGGTGTTTGGGAAGAGAACTAAAGAAGGATCAAGTATGATCGCACTGGATGGTGGAGCAGACTCGGGGCCGAATGACTGTGGCCATCAGCCATTACCTGTGTTGAACTGCTCAATTGTGATATGCAGGAAGGTTTGGACCTGAACACTTCTGTGGTTCAAGCGGGGATGTAGCTCAGTGGAAGAGCGCATGCTTTGCATGTATGAGGTCCCGGGTTCAATCCCCGGCATCTCCACGCTAGTGAGCATTGAATTTTGAACATTGCAAATCGTCAATCTACCCAATCGTCAGGTTTGCAATTAGCACAATGATGCGTTGAGTCTCAACGTGGACAAGACTAAAGAGAAGATTCATTAGGCCAAGGGATCGCTCATTACCGCAAATAAACGGCTCCTCCAGAGAGAGAGAGAGAGAGTGGACCACCAAACCTGCCCTCTGAACGCCACAAAGAACAGCAAGAAAGCGCACCGGTGTGTCCACTTCCTGGCTTCAGTGAGACCTCCCCAACCCCTCTTCAATCTGTTTTTATTTCACAGGAGCATCATTGAGAGAGCTCTAACCACTTGCTAAACCGTCTGGTACGAGAATCGCAAGACATCCGACGGCAGGACTCTACAGAGGAGAGAGAGGACTGCTGACAGCAGCTCACTTTCACATTCAGACCCAGTGATTTGCGGACTATTGAAAACTGACGGAATTCTGATCTTCATTCGATCATATGGACGGATTGGGAGGTGAACGGGACTCGGGACTGGACAAAATAAATCCCGGAGTGTGGGTGTATTCTCCGCTGCACCTCAGACTGCGGTCGCTGCTCGTTATGTCGGAGACTGACCGAAATAGCATACACAAATGGAGGAGAAATTCAGCGGGCCAGGCAGCATCTCCACAGGAAACACCGACTGTTTACTCCTCCCCAGAGATGCTGTCTGACCTGGTGATTTGCTCCGGCATTCAGTGTTTGGGATTTCCAGCACCTGTGTTTATAGCCTAAATAACAGCCCGCTGACAGAGAGAAGGAAGGCAAGGAGACACAGAGGGAGATAGCCAGTGTGTCTGACTGCAGGGCCGTAGGAATAGGGCCAGAATGATAATGAAAATCAGATCCGTTGCTGAAATGTCGGGACGAGATATCCAGCTGGGTCGGAGCACAGAGACCGGATAATAACCGGATGGGGCAGGAAGTGATGAACAGGGAAAGGAGGACGGGGAGGAAGGTAAAAGCGTGAGAGAGACACGAGAGAAATTAGACAGGGAAAATAATCCAACAAACAAAACAATAGATAATCGGGGGAAAGCGTCAAAATTAACAAATAGAAAGACAGGAGAGGAACAGAGATATTTACCTATCAGCAGAATGGCGCGGCGGGAATGTGCTGGGCCCGTTATCCAGAGGCCGACAGATGGAAACCATCGTCTGTTATTCTTCAGCAGAGTATTTTACCGCAAATCGCCGTCACGTCACCTGTGAACACAGCACACATTTCACTTAAACAGAAAAACTTGTACTTCTAATTGAAATTTCCGTCCACTCACTTCATCACTTTCCGAGATTTGTTGAGAACTTCGCGGATAAAACGACAATTGCTGTTGTGCTCAGCGTTTGTCCAACACATCTTGTTCTCCGCTGCATGAAGCTGTGTCTGGTATTGAACAGACTGGACAGAAAATACTGGAAACACTCATCACCTCAAGAAACATTTGTGAGTGATGACACGGCATTAACCTTTCTGATTGTGACACTGAATTAGAAATGGTGGGAGAAAAAGAGAGCTTTCAGTGTCAAAGAAGGTGAGAAGTTGTGTGGGAAGTGAAAACGGGGACATCTCAGATAGGGCGAGACCAATACTCGATGACGGTAAGACAATTCGGAAAGAGAAACTCTGGGCTGAAATTGCAGACGCACTACGGGCAGAAATTTCCATTTCATAGAGAAGGATGTAATGTGACTGAGTGATTCCAGACCCAGACGTTTATGAGACAAGTGCTGAAAAACAGGTACAACACACGGCGATCGCCGGGAATCGAACCCGGGTGAGCTGCTTGAAAGGCAGCTGTGCTCATCCCTATACCACTGTCGCTCCATGTTGCGGGAGTTTCGAGGAGTGAAGCGGCTCCCATGCTCCATGTGATTCCACCAGATCCCGAGCCGCTCTCTGTCGGATCAATCCTCACTCTGCAGCAGGTTTTATTCCTGCAAATGGCGCCTGCCTCACGCATCAGCAACTGTGAAAAAAAAATTCTGATTGTCCATGTTCTTTAGAAAAACCGATGAATATGTAAGTATGAGTTGAGTTTAGGAATAAATAAAATAACCACCAAAAACGACATTGCTGGGATTA
Organism: Mobula birostris; assembly: GCF_030028105.1. Classification (NCBI taxonomy): domain Eukaryota; kingdom Metazoa; phylum Chordata; class Chondrichthyes; order Myliobatiformes; family Myliobatidae; genus Mobula; species Mobula birostris. Next base: position 36,295,491 of record NC_092397.1, read on the forward strand.
TACTGCAATTCTCTCCATTTTGAGGAGCAGATCTGCTGGCAAATCACACAGAAATGTCATATTGTAGATAGGGTTACAGCAATCAGATATTTCAACTTCTCCAAAATTAACCAGATCATTTTTTGTGCAAGATAACAAATGGAATTTTTGAAGTGCCTCTGGAAGAGTATTTTTGTTCCAATCCGTCGATAGTCCTATCGAACTAGGTTAGGAAATTCACTCTGTAACTTGTAAATACAGTAATCAAAACTCGCACTTTATTGTCTCTGCATAAACAACAACGTAACTGTGTCGACACCGGGCCAACAATTTAGAACAGGAATTCTGCTGTTCCCGCTATACCAATACTCACTCAGACTAATTTTCTCATCTATATCACCAAACTGGGGCATCTCAGTTGGCCAAGTGATCCATCCTTTCTTCTCCCAGTCACTGACTTGGGAGTTCTTCCTTGCGATGGTGGGTTTCTGGAAAGAGTTATCGCTGCTAGCACATTCGAAGTTTCCACTTTTATATTCATATTTTCCAGTTCAGTTATCCCATTCCAGTGTCATTGACTGTAGGTTATCTGAATGGCTTGAATTCTCCTTTCTGTTGACTCTGCTCCAGGTCAGCATCCATTTATTGCCCTCTTCTCAGCAAGCGTCAATCGGTAATTTATGGCTCTTTGTTCCCTTCAGGAACCAGTTTGTGTCATGGTCCGGTCCGTGAAATCTGCATTCCGGTTCACAGTCCAGTCGTGGACTCAGGACTCCGGGTCTTCCAGCTGTCCCTTGTTTTGATTGAGTTGATCATAGGCACCTGATTCCCATCTTGGAGTTTGGAATATAAGTAGCCTTGGGGTTGCGTGCAGGCTGCTAGTTCGTCTTGCCAAGATACCCTGGGAGTAACCTGCCTGTGGAAGGCTGGAGCGGCCACTCCATCTTTAGGCCGCGTTGGAGAACCATCGCTTCATGGAGCCTTGCTGTCGGTAGTCGGAGCTGTCTTTGTGGTATGGATTCGGCTGTTTCCAGGGTCAGCTGAGTGGCTGCCAGCCACTCCGAGCTAGGTAGGGATCCGGTTGTTTCCGTAGCCAGCTGAGGTTGCTGGCCGAACTGCGACTCAGAGCAACCCCGATGCAGAGGTGGAACTTCCTGTAGTTCTTCGGTGTTTGTCTCTTCTTGTCCTCGTCTCCGTGGGGTAAGTCAGGCCGTTTCTTCCGTTGCCTGCGGGAGGATCTGTCTTGTCTTGTCCACGCCTCTGTGGGGTAAGTCAGGCAGTTCTGCCGTTGCCCTGCATGGGGTCCTGTCTTGTCTTGTCTTTGCCTCTGTTGGGTAAGTCCGGTCGTTCTGCTGTTACCCGACGGATGGACCTGTCCCACCTTGGTGTGGAGATAGTTGAGTTCTGGCTTGTCTAAGGTTAAGTCCCAGCTCTCTGTCTATGTACTGTCCTGTCTCATGTTAGTGTGTTAAAGATGAGTCCCGGCTTTTTGAAGTATAAGTCCCGGCTCTATGTTGATGTACAGTTCCCAGTCTGTCTCCGAGTCTCAGCCTCCGCAGGCCTCAAGAGCCAAGACTCCAGCCTGCAGGCTTCTACACTCTAGATCCCAGCCATGTGTTCTGTAGTCATGTCATGTCGTTGGCTGGTTCTAGGGCCCGAGCCCGAGGCAAGACCCAGGTTCTGGGCCATTGTCCAGACTCTGGCTCGGAGCCCAAGCTCCGAGTGTATATCTCCTTGTCCGGATTCCCTGTCTTGTCCATGTCCTAGCCCATGTCTGTGTTCTTGTCCCTGCTCCTTGTTTACATCCTGTCACGGCCCTACTCTAGTCAAGTCCTGTTCCTTGTACTTCAGTGTCTGTGTCTTGCTGTTGGGTCCACCATCTACGCCCCCCCCCCGCCATTGTGACAGTTTCAATCACTCCAGACAGGGATTGACCCCAACATTGACACATTTGCATGTTATATTATATCAAAAACACTTCACAATAACTTCTAATTTGCAAAAGATTTCTTAACCCGCAATTTACCTGAAGCAACGTTGTGTTTACTTTAAAACACCAAAATTTTCGTCTCATAAAATGGAAGATGTAAAACGGTTCCACAAAATTACATATTCACTTCCAAGTACATGGCTGGTACAAAGACACTTGTTCTGTCTGCTTCCACTGTCCTTGAGCCACTCGAGTTCTATGTTATGTTGCATATTTGAAATCTTCTGTGGCCAACATCTCCTCCTTTTCGATCCACGGAAAGTTCTGGCGATCACATTACTGTTTATGTCTCAGTGAATATAGCACAAAAGGAACAGCAGAATTCATGACTATATCAAAAAATACCGATAAGGATTTAAAAATATTGTCATAACAAAGCGTGAAGAAACATGATAACATGTAACCAATTTCACACGATATATCAAGGAATTTAACAGTAATTAATTATTTTAAAATACAACATAGCTATAAGAAATTAAACAAGATCAACACAAAGAAATTTTAGAATGGCATGTGCTTTTCAAATATTGAAGTTATTAAAGTTGGCCTTAAAAAAAAAAAAAAAAAAAAAAAAAACAACAACAACAACAACACGGGGGGAAATGTCTTGTGTAACCATCAGTACAAAGAGCAAAGCAATAATAACATGGGAAGTAAAACATATGCATTTAAACCTCAGTTCCAAACTTTATTCCAAAAGGGATGGATTCTGCAAAAAGTCATTAGCTAAACCCATATAATATTTAATAGTCTTGGATAACAGATCCCATAGTTTAACAACATGTTTAAAACATTAAAAACCAAAAAAAAAAATTGCAACTTAGAGTTCCCTTCTTGTCAGATACGCTTGAAGTATCAATGTGATAAGTATTATTCACCACACCAAGCAAATACCAACATACATTAGCCTCATTTCCTTTCCACACTTCGTACTACATGCAACCTTCAGTGGAGCCTTCGACCATTGAGGCCACTCATTAGCAGAATTCCCGCACCAATCGCTTCTGAACAGCAGCGTGTTTTAATTGCTACTGTGAGTTTAATCCATTGATGGATTATCTACCTTGGCTTGTTCACAACAGCTGTCCAGACTGCAGTCAAGTTAGAGGTAACTTAATAACAACATAGCCCAAAAAACTACACAACGCAACACCCAGTGCTGAATTGTTTTTCCCCAGTAGGCTCAACCAAACAGATATCTCAGAGGCATTCCACGTATTCATCAACTTGATTTTCCATCTATATGGCTATTGAAATACTCCCTCTGACGTAACGTTGCCTTTCTTACATGTTTTTTTTTCTCTGTCTTCCGCTGTAAATTGTAGACCAGATCCGTGGCTACAATTCGAAAGTCTATAAAATACTCCCATCAGGGTCGTCTTACCCGAGGAGTTTCTTAATCCCCGCAGAAGGATTCTACATCTCCCGATCCTGCTCTGCTCTGACTGAGACTCCATCCAATTCAGTGACTGATTTCCTGGTGAAAGGTCATTGAGCTGAACGTGAATTCAGTTTCTCTCTTCACAGACGCTAACAGATCTGCTGAATATTTCCAGCAATTCCCGCTTTTAGTTCAGGATCAACCCTGTTTATCTGACTCCGGGATTTGAATCCAGCTGTGAAGAACTTGTAGTCGTGGCCGAGTGGTTAAGGCGATGGACTAGAAATCCATTGGGGTTTCCCCGCGCAGGTTCAAATCCTGCCGACTACGTGTTTATATCGGTTTTGACGCCTTGAATCCTCTCACGGATGCAGATTGTAAAAAGCCAGTCGAAACACCAATCTGTATTCGCTGCCTCCAAAACCAAGAAGTGTCCATGTGTTCCGCTTTTATTCAGGTGGGCTGTACGATGCAATCGGTCAGCGTGTTCGACACTGTATCCGAAATGCTGGTGGTTCCAGCCTATTCAGGGACGCTGTTGATCCAGTGGCCTTTGCTGTACGTTTTGAGCGCTCCGTGCTGTTTCTAATACGTTTATTTATTTATTTAAAAAATCCACATATAGAAAACAGAACACTACCACGACCTGTCTTGCTTACATTCATGTTGGCATAAACTTAATATATTGTACATGGACGATCAAACCAACAGAAACTCTTACAGGGCACCAGTGTATTTCATGTTTAAATTTATGTTATCGCCACTTGAACCAGATGGATAAATTCACTGAACTTCACTCACACCAACACTGACTGTTTCCACAACTCACTTTCAAACCGGACATTTCATGCTAGAGACATCTTTGCTTTGTTATTATTATTACTTTCTCAGCTCACGCTAGCCTGAAGTACGGGGGTGCTGAAGCACACTCATTCCTCAATAACCGCGGACCTCAAACCATTCTACTGTTGTACAGTATAGTGGTTTTCAGCAGATTTACAGAAATATTGCCTTAATGCTATTGTGTAGTGACTTTGAGATGATAGTTGTTGATATTACCATTGGGACAATATATACCCTGTACATGCTCGATCGTCTTTCAATTTCTTCCTTCAATTCACGGCAGATGCAATTTAATGTGGATAAATGTGAGGTTATCCACTTTGGTGGCACAAATAGGAAAACAGATTATTATCTGAATGGTGGCCGATTAGGAAAAGGGGAGATGCAACGAGACCTGGGTGTCATTATACACCAGTCATTGAAAGTGGGCATGCAGGTACAGCAGGCGGTGAAAAAGGCGAATGGTATGCTGGCATTTATAGCGAGAGGATTCGAGTACAGGAGCAGGGAGGTACTACTGCAGTTGTACAAGGCCTTGGTGAGACCACACCTGGAGTATTGTGTGCAGTTTTGGTCCCCTAATCTGAGGAAAGACATCCTTGCCATAGAAGGAGTACAAAGAAGGTTCACCAGATTGATTCCTGGGATGGCGGAACTTTCATATGAAGAAAGACTGGATGAACTGGGCTTATACTCGTTGGAATTTAGAAGATTTGAGGGGAGATCTGATTGAAACGTATAAAATCCTAAAGGGATTGGACAGGCTAGATGCAGGAAGATTGTTCCCGATGTTGGGGAAGTCCAGAACGAGGGGTCACAGTTTGAGGAAGCCTTTTAGGACCGAGATTAGGAAAAACTTCTTCACACAGAGTGGTGAATCTGTGGAATTCTCTGCCACAGGAAACAGTTGAGGCCAGTTCATTGGCTATATTTACAAAGGAGTTAGATATGGCCCTTGTGGCTACGGGGATCAGGTGGTATGGAGGGAAGGCTGGGGCAGGGTTCTGAGTTGGATGATCAGCCATGATCATAATAAATGGCGGTGCAGGCTCGAAGGGCCGAATGGCCTACTCCTGCATCTATTTTCTATGTTAATTCAGTATAGTTCTGGTGCTTTTCACTTGTTAATTGTTGTATGCTATGTGTGTTTGCAATGGCTATATCGATTATGTACGTTGTTATTGCCTTTTTAATCCAGTAATATTATATATGCAGACGGTATTATGGATTGTCCTGTAAAGAATCAGTCATAAAATAATTGTACGACTCTAACCCTAATCTAGAACAGGTTTGTACTTATAGTAAGGTATGGTGTCTTTTATGAGTTTGTATTTTAAAGCAAGATTTTGGTGAATGATGTTTGCCAATTGACTGTCCATGTGTAAATAATCAGATTGAGTTAAACTGCTGCTCCATCTTGTAATGTGTTGGATTGTTTCTGATGTCCCTTGTCATTTTCTGCATTTATCGGCTTTAATTTGTTGGACTTTTATTATGGATTTGTAACATTTTTGTGTTAAACACCTGGCCCTGTAATGCCACAACGAACCCCTCTGTTTCTGGGAAGAGGTCTCCAACTCTGACCCGAGCGTTCCACGTTTCCTTCTTCATACCTTGTCTGCTCAGATCATAGGGATGTTTTCCATGGAGGGTTGCTGCTCCATTAGTTAATTTTATTTGATTATTATTTTGCGTTTTTGTATTTTCGCAGTCTGTTATGTTTTCTGCATTGATTGTCCGTCTTGTGTGCACTCTTTCATTGATCGTATTCTGTTTCTTTCACTTACTGTGAATCCTCTCGAGAAAATGCATCTAACGGTAGCATATCTGTGCTTTGATACTGAATTTACTTTGAACTCTGAAGTGTTCTGCGCTGCTACACAGGACCCGGATCCTCGGTGCCCTCCAGTGGCCGTTCGCTGGTACTGCCTCACGGATCTCACTGCGACTCTCCGGGTCCTTTTGTGAACCCAGGAGCAGGGACGTTTCGCTTCTTGTTCACATCAACGTGCAAGTTAAATAAAGCGGCGACTTGCTGCTCCACTGCGAAGTTCACGGGTCGGTCACATTAGTACAAAGGGAAACAGATAATGTTTCAGGCGGAGCCCCATTCGTCACCACTGGGAAAGAGAAAATAAGGTATTTTTGAGTTTCAGACAAAGTGGGCGAACGTGATCATCAGGCAAAAGAAAAGCCGCGGATCTGGTGAGACCAAGTGAGTGACTGTGACTGTTATCATCGGACTTTTGTTTCTGTTATATGAACAACAAAACTGTGGGGAATGCCCAGGACAGCAGTCTATGGCAATGAAAGGGGGGGGGGGGGGAAATGGAATCAAAGACCAGGTGGGCGGTGATCGATGATGGGTGTTTTTTGGCACAAATATAAGAGTAACGCACACAAAACACTGGATCATCTCAGCAGGTCAGTCAGCATCTATGGAGAGGAATAAAAAATTATGTTCCTTTATCAGTACTGGAAAGGAAGTGGGAAGAAGCCAGAATAAGAGAGTCGGGGAAGAGAAGGGGTTCACGCTACGAAGTGATAGGTGAAGCCAGGTGAGGAAGGAGGGTAGATATGATGGGGAAAGGGGAGATTGAAAACTGGGAGGTGACAGGTGAGGAAGGAGGGTAGATATGATGGGGAAAGGGGAGTATTGAAAACTGGGAGGTGACAGGTGAGGAAGGAGGGTAGATATGATGGGGAAAGGGGAGATTGAAAACTGGGAGGTGACAGGTGAGGAAGGAGGGTAGATATGATGGGGAAAGGGGAGATTGAAAACTGGGAGGTGACAGGTGAGGAAGGAGGGTAGATATGATGGGGAAAGGGGAGATTGAAAACTGGGAGGTGACAGGTGAGGAAGGAGGGTAGATATGATGGGGAAAGGGGAGATTGAAAACTGGGAGGTGACAGGTGAGGAAGGAGGGTAGATATGATGGGGAAAGGGGAGATTGAAAACTGGGAGGTGACAGGTGAGGAAGGAGGGTAGATATGATGGGGAAAGGGGAGATTGAAAACTGGGAGGTGACAGGTGAGGAAGGAGGGTAGATATGATGGGGAAAGGGGAGATTGAAAACTGGGAGGTGACAGGTGAGGAAGGAGGGTAGATATGATGGGGAAAGGGGACATTGAAAACTGGGAGGTGACAGGTGAGGAAGGAGGGTGGATATGATGGGGAAAGGGGAGATTGAAAACTGGGAGGTGACAGGTGAGGAAGGAGGGTAGATATGATGGGGAAAGGGAAGATTGAAAACTGGGAGGTGACAGGTGAGGAAGGAATGTAGATCTGTAGGGGAAAGGGGAGATTGAAAACTGGGAGGTGATAGGTGGAGCCAGGTGAGAACAAGAGGTAGATATGTTGGGGAAAGTGCAGTATTGAAAACTGGGGGCCATAGGAGAAGCCAGGTTAAGATGGAAGTTAGATATGCTGGGTAAAGGGGAATATTTGTGAGGCTGGGTGGTGATTGGTGGAAAAGGAAAAGGGTTGAAAGGCAGAAATCAGTTTGGAGGGGCGGGTTGAATAGAGGGAGGTGGTAAACATACGAGGGGAGGTGAGGACGCAAGAGCGAATCCCGAATAGAAAATTAAAACGAAGAGAGGAGAATGGAGAAATTAGCGGGTTAGAGAAATCGATGTTCATTCTATCAGGTTGAGGGCTACCCAGACGGAATATGAAGTGTTGCTCCTCCAACCCGAGGGTGGCTTCATCGTGGCAGTAGAGGAATCCATGGACCAACATGTCAGAATGGGAATGGGCAGTGGAATTAAAATGGTTAACCATTGGGGAATCCTACTCGTTGCGGACGGAGCAAAGTTGTTCGACAAAATGTTTCCCCAATCTATCTTGCGTCTTGCAGTTCTGGATGAGGCCGTATTGCACCCGATACAGGAGACGGCCCAGAGAAACTCACAACTGAAGTGTTTCCTCACCTGGAAGGACTGTTTGGGACTCTGAATGTTGTGAGGGAGGAGGTGAATGGGCAGGCGCAGCACTTCTTCCGTTTGGATAAATGCCAGAAGGGAAATCAGTGGGAGTGTGTAGTCGTGGCCGAATTGTTTGGCGATGAACCCGGAATCCATTGGGATTTCCTCGCGCAGCTTCGAGTCCTGACAACGGTGTATTTCCAACAGTTTCTGTTTGATATTGTCCGTGACTCTCTGATGCAAACCAGTCATGTAGATTGTGAAAAACCGGGTCCAGCCCAGCAGCGATTGTTGGTCATGTTCTACAACGCAGAATTGAACCATTTATTCCTACTTTCCACAAAACTTGTCTCTGCGGCGCTTCGGTGAGCGCGTCCGGCTGTTAACCGACAGGCTGGCGGCCAATGATCCGGCAGATTTGTTTGTTGTGTTTCATTGTCAGCTGGGAAACGCTGCGCTGAAGGGAGGCCGGGGCTCCCTACTGCGGCCGCGATGGGAATTTAAACTGTATTATTTTAGACACATGTACCGAGATACAGTGACAACCTTCTCGGTCATACTGTCCCTGGAGATGAAATCATTGCACAGTGCATTGAGATCGCACAAGGTAAAGCAACAACAGATAACATCAGTAGATCAAACAGTGGGATTGAAACTATCCATGAGCCTGTGATACGTTCTTTCAGGCTTTTGGGCTTTCTGCCGATGGTAAGAGGATATAAACAGTCGTTTTTCAGGTAGGTAGGAAGTTTAAAAATACAAGAGTAAACCTTGGACGATTGCAATCGGAGGTAGTAATAGGGGACATAACTAGCGGAAGAACTTAATAAGCTTTCAGCGTCTGCCATTTTATCTTGATACCAGCAGTATGTTAGAAATTCCAGATGGCACCTGGACCAGATGAACTACACCGCGGGTTTATGAAAGAAGTGGGTGACGATATCACGGAAGCGTTAATAGTGATTATTCAGGAATGACTGGATTCTGCAATGGTTCAGACGACAGGAAAATTGCAAAAACACTTTTACGTTTACAAAAGTCAAGATATTACGGACCGGTTGGCATGGATTTTATGTTGGGAAAATGCTGTTGTCCATTCGTAAGGATATGCTTTCAGGCGTCTGATAAAATAGTCTGGCCAACATGGTTTTCTTAAAGAGAAATCTGGCCACATAAATCTGTTGGATTTCTTTGGAGAAATAGCAGGCAAGATAGAGAAAGGAGAGTCAGTGGGTGTTGTTAACTTGGATTTTCAAAAGGCCTTTGTCAAGTGACGCAAAAAGGTTGCTAAACTAAACTAGAGCTCATGGTATTGCAGGAAAGATACGAGAATCGAAAATATATTGGCGACTGGGTGGGAGGTAAAGTCTGGGAATTAATATGGCATTTTCAGTCGTTTGTCGGTAACTAGGTGTCTTCTGGAGGGGTCTCTGCCTTGTACCTTATCTGTCAATGATCTGGATGACTAAATTGATGGCTTTGCATGTGATAGAAAATTAGATTGTGGGGCTGGTACTATTGATGACGTGGGAAGTCTGCAGACGGTCTTGGAGAATGGGCAACTAAGTGGAAGATGGGATACAGAGTACGATAATGTATGGTCAGGCACATTGACAGAAAGACTATTTCCCAAATGGGGAGCAAATTCAGAAATCAGACGTGAAAATGTGCTGGAGAGTTCTCGTGCAGGATTCCCTAAAGGATAAGTTGCAGGTTGAGTTGGTGGTAAGGAAGACAAATACAATTTTAGCATTCATTCCGCCAGGACTAGCATCTAAAAGCAAGGTTATAATGAAGATGAATTGTAAGACATTGATCAGATTCATTTGGAGCATTGTAGACAATTGTGGGCCCTTTTCTGATAAAGGATGCTCTGGCATTGGAGTGGGCCCAGGGGAGTCTCACGAGAATGATTCCGGAATGAAACGGTGAAGATACAAGGAGCATTTGACGGCTCTGAGCCTCTACTCATTGGAATTCAGATAAATGAGGGAGCATCTCATGGAAACGTATCAAATATTGAGCGGCCTGGATAGATTGAACGTGGAGAGGATGTCAGTTCAGATTCTCTGACCCTCAGCGTTGATGTTGAGCCCAATCGACCCGGGACATGGTGATGGGAGCCCATGAAAAATGTCCTTTTGCCTCACTAGCTGTGTGGTAGCAGTTGTCATGGCCGAGTGATTAGGCGACAGACCAGAAGTTCATTGAGGTTTCACTGCGCAAGTTCCACTGCGCGAGTGGCGGGTCCTCTCAGAGTAATCCGTGTCCACGTAATTTCAAATTTCTTCATTCCTTCTATCAAAGTATTATTTGTGTCGCCGTCTCGTGATGAAACTATGGAATAAGGAAATTAAAGCCCTTTATTCCATTGCGCTTCAAGGGTCTTGTTATGAATTCAGGGCGATCATTGGAAATTCTATCGGGTGAGTCACTCTGGACATTCGAGAGATCATCTGCCGCCAACATGGACTGAACTGCTTTCCTGTTGAGCCGCACATCCTCACAATTCCAAATCTCAGGGTTCACTGAGTGTGTGAAGAAATTAGATTGTTCTGGAGACTATCGGCGATCAATGCCTAAGGTGTCCTGACTGTACAAATGTAGTGAGCCTTTGCCGCACCCACTCGGTCATTTAAGGTATCCTTCCTCAGGTAGGGTCCCCTGACTGCCGGCAAGCGAGCGGGGTTGTCTGGATCTCCCTTTCTCAGAGGGCGATACAGGCAGATTCTATTAATGAGTAATGATTCAACTATTCAAAACATATTTATTTTCAGATTTGCCTTCATCCAGGCAGCCACAAAACAAGAAACTGGAATAACCCAATAAAAACAAAAACACTAAAAACCACTGCGCAGAGAAAGAAAGAAAAAAAACGTCATGCAAACAAGAGAAGCAAGCTAACAGCATCTCGAAACAGACTGGGTAACAGATCTGCTCCCAGAGCATCCGCAGTAGGCCGAAATCTTCGGACCCCAGTTTTCACATCAGCAGGACAGTAAAGCACAGCAGCCCGATCTGCTGCGATCCTTTTGATTCTGTTATTTATTCAATTACATATACGGGATGCGATGTTATCGACACTTCTGGATACAATAAATTAACCCACCTAGGTGTGAGTGAACACATCGTAAAGTTCAAAATACCCAATAACAGTGTCCTCCGATAATCTGGGCTGCAGCTCAGCTGGTGTCCAGTGTTCGAACCATTGATGCTTGTCCCAATGAACAACCCAGAGGCAGAGAGAGAGCGCGCGGAAGAGACACAGTGGAAGAGTAACTGAATGTGTGACAGCAGGGCCACTGAAACCGGACTCATTAAATAACGTAGAACACATTCACTGCTGACATGTCGTGAACGAGGCCTCCGGAAGGGTCCGAGCACAGAGACAATAACAGGACGGGGCAGGAGGTAGCAAGCACTGAATGACAGACAGAGTCACGGGCAGAGAGACACGCGAGGAAATAAATCACCAAACAGCAGCTCGTGAGGGGAACGATGTGACGTCAGCAAAGAATCGACAAATAAAAATGAAGGAAAAGAATGGGAAACGTCCACAACGGAGCAGCTCAGCACCAACTTCAGCCAACAGCAGAGTGGCGCAGCGGGAGCGCGCTGGGCCCATGGTCGTCCATTCGGTAGAAACCAGCTCCGACCTGTCAAGTTTACCGCGGATTCGGTAAGTGAAACCTTTGGACACTCTGTAAACTAACTGGAGCGTTGAATGCGTGTGATGTTCGCAAGGATTTTGCCTGAGATGGAGAGTTCCGGTATAAACCGAGGCTGGATAGACTGCGGGCGTTTCCATGGAGCGCTGGAGATGACGGAGATCTTCGAAGATCATATCAAATTAACGAGGCCGTTCAGAATAGTAGGAAACTGTCCTGCCGTGTGTAAACCGAGAAAGCATGAGAGGAAGAACTTCATGCAGATGGCGGCTGGAAACTGGAACCGATGCCGGAGTGGCTAGTGGAGGCACGTATTCCAACAATATTAGAGAATTGACTGGACGAGCACCTGAATCATCAAGGCAAGTGAGATTTTTTTTCTGGTGAGATTGGTACCTGACTCTCAGCATCGACGTGGCGGGCCGAACGGCCTGTTTCAGGGTTGAATGATTCTGTGATTCTATATTACATTTGTTAATCGCATTAAAAGGTTTAATTTAATCGTGTATTGGAGAGAGGGATCGCTCGTTATAAATAGACAGTAGTGAGTAGATTGAGAACACTGTGTGAACACATCATCCGACATGTTTTGGTGTGTCCTAGTTTGCTGTGAGAATCTGGTTTATAGTGACAGCAGGAAGCTGCACTGGTCGGTTCATCGGGAAAAATGTGAAAGACAGGAAATCCACCCTTGATCCACTGGACAGTCCAGTGTGAATAATAATTTTACACTCTCTCTTCGATTTAAATAATTTGGGGAATTCGTACCCGAGTTGGCAGGTTAGGCCCCTCGGACTGTAGAAGTCCGCACGGATCGGGTTCTATGAGACGTTTACATCTGATAGATTCGATGAAAGAATATTAAAAGTCGATTAACTACGATCATCGGAAATGGAACCTGCGTCAATTGCCTGGAAGACAGATATGTTCACCATTATATCACCATCGTTCGATCATTCTGCAGGAGACTCGTGTCCTGGACTGTCTCCAGTGGCTTATGACTGTGGCTCGCACTGCTTTCTGAATCAGGTCACTCCGATGCAGTTCCTGTTATGTCAAGTTGTGGTCGCCATCCTCCCACAGACCGGAGGTAAGTGAGTAAAATCCCTTCCAAACTCGAAGAGCTGCACATCGTTTCCTGGCCGTCGCATTACAAAACCGGAATAATATATATTCCGACACCACGACCAATTCCTCGTTAGTATAGTGGTTAGTATCCCCGCCTGTCACGCGGGAGACCGGGGTTCAATTCCCCGACGGGGAGATACAAATTTTACTGCATTCTTCAAGCTGAATATTGTCTTAAAAAGACAAATAAAAGAGGACAAAGTATTCGGTGTTGAAGCGCTCAGTCCATTGGACATTGGGGAGGTGGAATAGCTCGGGCTCTTGTGAGCTGAACCGCCTCTTCAGGTCAGTGAAAGCCGAATCAGCCTCGGAACCCCAACAAAAAGGTCTGGTAGGCGAGGTAAGTCGGGTAAGGGGCGCCGCCACTCGACTGTAATCCCTGATAAAACGGCGATAACAGTTTGCAAACCACCAAAACGGCTGAAGTTGATTGCGAGTCGTGGGTCTGGGCCATTCTTCCAACGCCCGGATCTTATCGGGTGCTGCGCTCACCTGCCCGCTCTCGATGATGTTGCCCAGGAGATGACCAAAGGGACGTGGAACTCACATTTCTTGGCCTCCACAAATAACCTGCTCTCCCACAGTCTCTGGAGGACTAGACGGACATGGTGAACGTGATTCTGGGGGTTGCTAGAAAATATGAAGATGTCATCTAGGTAGCCGAACACGAAGCGTTTAATGAAGTCCCGCAGCACATCACTGATTAGGGCTTGAAAAACGGCGGGGTATTGGTGTGGCCAAATGCCATGACCAAGTATTCGATGTGGCTCAGACGTGTATTAAAGGCCGTCTTCTACTCGGTTCCCTCCCTCATCCTGACTAGATGGTTGGCGCTACGAAGGTCCAACTTCGAGAAGATGATGGTTCCCTGAAATGGTTGAAATGTCAAGTTAATCAGGGATAGTGGGTACTTATTTTTAACTTTTATATTGTTCAGGCCTCGGTAATCAATACAGGCACGAACCGGCCCATCCTTCTCTACAAAGAAGAAACCGGCGCCTACCGTATAATTCCCTCCGCGAGGGACGCACTAATGGATTTCTCCAAGGTCGTATAATTCCCTCCGCGAGGGACACACTAATGGATTTCTCCATGGCCTCTCTCTCCGGTCGGGATAAGCTATAAAGACGACTGGTAGGTAATCAGGCCCCGGCCAGCAGGAAGATAGCGCAATCATACGGGCGGTGCGGGGGCGGGGAAAGAGCCCGTTGTTTGCTGAGTACCTGTCCCAGGTTATGCTATTCTGCTGGGACTCCGGACAAGTCCAGTGGTTCCAATACAGGCGGGGTGTGTTGTAATTAGAGGAACTGGGAATGATTGAAAATCAGACGAGGGGATTAAGGCTCATTTAAGGAGGTAATAGCAAGATGGGGAATAGCCAGAGGAGACTATGGCAATGGGTTAAACTTCAACTGCCACTTTTCAGCCCTGTTTTGCATCCTAGCGATGTCCCGATTTAAACTCTGACAGCCCTCCACACTATCCAAATGTCCGCAACATTTGTTTTATCAGCAAATTTAGTAACGTATCCCTCTCAATTTCTCATCCAAGTCAGTTATAAAAATCACGGTGAGAAGGGGTCCCTGAAAAGAACTCTGAGGCAGATCGCTGGTCACTGATATCCAATCTGAATATGACCCGTCTACAACATTTTTTTTCTATCTGTGGGCAAGCCAATTCTGGGTCAACAAAGCAATCCTACGTCTCCTTGCATCCTACGTCTCCTTGCTTTCTTAGTAAGCCTTGCATGGACTACCTTATCAAATGCCTTGCTGAAATCCATACAATCGCCAGAGACCTTTTGCATAGTGAATAGTACCTCTGCTGTCTCCTCTGGTTCCGCACACACTTTTCCATTGTCACGGTTCATTGGTCCTATTTTCTCACATCTTATCCTCTCGCCCTTCACAGACCTGTCGATTGCCTTAGGGTCTTCCTTAAACTGCTCGCCAAGGCCTTTTCGTGGCCCCTTCTGTCTCTCCTAATTTAATTTCTCAAGCTCCTTCCTGCTAGCCTTATCATTTTATATATCTCTATCAATACCTAGTTTTTTGAACAATTCGTAAGCCTTTCTTTTCTTGACTATATTTTCATTGTGTACACCATGGTTCCTGTACCGTAGCATCTCTTCTCTGTCTCATTGACACCTATCTATGCAGAAAGCCACGCAAATATCCCCTGAACATTTGCCACATTTCTGCCATGCATTTCCCTGAGAACTCTGTTCCTTCCAAGTCTCTGCCTGATAGCTTCATATTTCCCTCTTACACCAGTTAAATGCTTTTGTTACTTGTCTGTTCCTATTCCTCTCCAATGCTATGGTAAAGGAGATAAAATTGTAATCACTGCCTCAAAAATGCACTCCCACTGTCATGGTCCGGATCGGCGTCCCTTTAAAATTACTTTGTTTATGTTACGATCCGGACCGTTGACTCCCTGTTTCCCTTTGGTTCCCTGTTTTCCCGTATCCCTCGGGCTTGGTGATTGGAGGCAATTTACACTCGGCTGAACCGGCAGTTTATAGTCTCCGGCTTTCAGCCGTTCGGCGCGACAGCGTTTGCAACGTCAGCAAAGGTACTGCGAGCCCATGTCATCTGGACGGAGCAAGCCTAGTCTCCTCCCGGAACAAATGCCAGCAAGCCGCCTTCCCTTGTCAGTACGGATCAGTCAAAGTTAACCCGCTGTGGTGAGTCATGAGCTCGCAGCGGCTTGGAGCGGACTTGAGCCCAGTTTTAGTTCTGTCCATTGTTGTGTGGTCTCTGTATCCATGTCGTACGTCTAAAAGCGATCCCGGCCTTGTACCAAGGAATACTGGGTCACTGTGTCAAGAAGGGCCCCGAGTCCGTCATGTGTCTATGGAGGATTCCCGGCTCAGTGTTTTATGTCCTGTGTCTGAGTCTGTCCCGTGAATAAGAAAGAATTCCTGGCTCCGGAGGCTCCAAGTCCCCGAGTCCTGGCCCTGGCGGTCCGTGATTCCGACTCCTAGCCCAGACCCTTATTCCCAGCCTTGTCTCAGGCCTGAGTCCTTGTCCAGTGCACTATTCCTGCTTCTGCTTTGCACCGAGCAATAAACTTAATATAAGTTAACCTCACATGATGTGTTTGAGTCTTGCAGTTTGGTCCACCCTTGCTCCCAGCACTGCCCACTGAGATACCTGACACCTGACCAGGTTCATTTACCAACAGCAGATCAAGTGCAGCCACTCCTCTGGTAGGCTTATCTATATATTGTGACAGGTAACCTTCCTGAACATCTTAAACTCTACCCCATCTTAACACCTAGCACCAGGGATATGCCAATCAATATTGGGCAAATTAAAATCTCCCACCACGTCAGCCATTATTTGTTACACCTTTCCAGAATTTGTCTCCCTATCTGCTCCTGGATGTCCCTGTTACTATTGGATGATCTATATATTTAAAAAAAAAAACACTCAGTAGAGATATTAACCCCTTCCTGTTCCTATTGTCCACCCACGGAGACTCAGTAGACAAGCCCTCCATCACTTCCTCCTTTTCTGCAGCCGTGATGCTGTCTCTGATCAGCAGTGCCTCGATCCGACCAGTTTTGCCTCCCTGCCTGTTCTTTCTGAAACATCTGAAGCCTGGCAGTCTAACAACTTAAGACAATAAGACCATAAGATATAAAATGGTAAGCATTGCTATTCGGTACATCGAGTCTGCTCTGCCATTCAATCATTGGCTGATCCAATTCTTCCTGTCATCCCCACTCCCCTGCTTTCACCCTATACCCTTTGATGCCCTGGCTAATCAAGAGCTTATCTATATCTGCCTTGAATACACCCACTGACTTGTCATCCACAGCCGCTAGAGGCAACAAATTCCACAGACGTACCACCCTCTGACTAAAGGTATCTCAGTTCTTAAAGGACGTCCTTCAATCCCGAAGTCGTGCCCTCTTGCCCTAGAATCGACTATTATCGAAAATTGGAAAACAACTTTGCCATATCTAATGTCTTCAGGCCTGTTAACATTCAAAATGTTTCTATAAGATCCCACGCAACCCCTCCCCCTCTTCTGAACGCTGGGGAATACAGCTCAAGCGCTTCCAGACGTTGCTCATACGGTAACCCTTTCATTCCTGGAATCATTTTCGTGAATCTTCTCTGAGCCATTTCCAATGTCAATATATTATTTCTCAAATAAGGAGCACAAAACTACATATAATACCCCAAGTCTGGTCTCACGAGTGCCTTATAGATCCTCACCATCACATCCCTGCTCTTGTATTCCATACCTCTGGAAATGAATGGCAACATTGCATTCGCGTTCTTCACAACCGATTTAACCTGGAGGTTAACCTTTAGGTCATTTAGCACAAGGACTCCCAAGTCCCTTTGCATCTCTGCATTTTGAATTCTCTACCGATCTAAATAATAGTCTGCCCGTTTATTTCTTCAAGTGCATGACCATACACTTTCCAAAATTTTCCTTCATTTGCCACGATTTTGTCTATTTCCCTAAACTATCCAAGTCTCTCTGGAGGCTCTGTTTCCTCAGCGTTACCCGTTCCTGCACCTCTTTTTGTATCATCGGCAAATTTAGCCACAAATCTATTTATTCCGTAGTATAAATCATTGAATTACGTCGTAAAAAGCAGTGGTCCCATCACCGACCCCGGTGAAATTCCAATGGTAACCGACAGCGAAATTGAATAAGATCCCTTTATTCTCACTCTGTTTTATGCCGACCAGCCAATGCTACGCCCAATCAAGTAAGTTCCCTATAGTTCCATGGGCTCTTAGCTTGCTAAGCGCTTCATGTGCGGCACCTTATCAAAGGCCTTTTGGAAACCCAAGTGCACCACGTCTACTACATCCCCGTTGTCCACCCTGCTTATAATTTCTTCAACGGATTGCAGTACGTTTCAGTCAGGATGTACCTTTCAGGAAACCATACTGGCTTTGTCCTACCTTGTGATGTCGCTCCAGGTATTCCGTAAGCTCATTCCTAACAATAGATTCCAACAGCTTCCCAAGCACTGATGTCAGGACAACAGGTCTATTGATTCCTTCCTGATGACTCTCTGCCTTTTTAATTTGCAATTGCAATTGTGCAGTCATCTCATACAATGCCAGAATCTATTGATTCTTGTATGATCATCGTTAATGCCTCTGCAATCTCTCCAGCTACTTCCTTCAGAACCCGAGGGTGCATTTGATCAGGTCCAGGAGATTCATCCGCCCTCAGACATTAAATCTCCTGAGCACCTTTCTCTGTCGTAATTTTCACAGCAAAACTTCACTTCACTGACACTCTTGAATGTCCGGTACACTTCCACTGTGAAGACTTATGCAAAATAAACATTCAGTTTCTCTGCCATCTCTGCATCTGTCATTACAGTATCTCCAGCGTCATTTTGTATTCGTCCTATATTTACCCTCGACTCTCTTTTACCCTTTATATTCCTAAAAATTGCTTTTAGTATCTTCCTTTTTATTCGTCACCAGCTGCCTCGCGTTATTCCTTTTCCTTCCGAATGACCACCTTAGTTTCTCTTTGCAAGTTTTCAAAAGCTCCCAATCCTCTATCCTCTACCTTCACGTCAGCTCTGGCTTCCTTGTATGCCCTCCTTGCTTTTACTTTGGCTTTGATTTCACTTGTCAGCCACGGTAGTGTCCGTCTTCCAACTGGAAATCCCTTCTTATTTGGAATATATCACTTCAAGCAGCATTGCTGCCCCTGAGCCGTACAAGTGTCTGTAATGTCCACAACATCATAGCTCCAAGTACTGATCCACGATCTAAGCTCACTAGATTTGTTCAAGATACTCCTTGCATTAAAATAGACACATCTCGAAACATCGATCTCAGCGCATCCCTTCTCTATCACCTACCTATCCTCTCTCTCACACAGTTTACAAGCTTTCTGTTCCAATGTGTGCGACGATTGGAAAGCGGACCTAACAGCAGGACACGGACACGGACACGTAAGTAGCATTACCGGAAGTGTGTTTTTTATTAATAGTTGCCAGGACAAAATGGAAGAGTGGATTAGATGCTTACATGGACACGGAGCTGGGACTCGGAACCTGTTCAGGGAGCTGCGACAAGAAACTTGAACACGGAGCCATGACTAGAAACTTGGACACGGAACCGGGACTTGGAGTCGGATTTGGACACGGAGCCTGGACTTGGACTTGGACTGGAACACAGAGCCTGGACTTGGACTTGGACTGGAACACAGATCTTGGACTTGGACGTGAACTGGAACACAGAGCCTGGACTTGGACTTGGACAACGAAGAGGTAGAATACCCAACTCGGAGTAGCCGCAAATGGCCGGACCTCAGCTAGATACGAGAAGCCGAAACCAAAGAACAACAGACAGTTCTAGTCTGGGCACGGAGTAGCTTATGAAGCGGCAAACGGCCGGCAATCACTCAGCTGGACACGGAGAGAGAATTCCCCACTCGGAGCAATGGCAAACGGCTGGACCCACCCGGCTGGAAACGATTCGGCAAAACCAAACGATGACTGTTCATTTGTATCTTGGTTTGTTAGCAAATCTCGGAGGAACCTGAAAACAACAGTATTCACATCTTGATTTTTCATTTCCTATTCCTTTCAATGTCATTGGTTCCTCCATACCAGACCATGATGTATCCAGTCAGGATATTCTCCACTATACACCTACAGAAGTTTGTCTAAGTTTTACACAACATAGTAAATCTGCTGAAACTGGGGAATATTGGCTGTAAATGCCGGTAAATCGTTCCAGGATGCCAGCAAATTCTGCTCCTCAAAACTTCCACACAATGAATTCCAGTCAATATTGGGGAAATTATAATCACACACTACTCTGTTGCTATTACATCTTTCCAATAGCCTGCATACATTTCTGTTACAGTTTTTCCTGCTGGCATTTTAAAAATAGTTGGAAATGGAAACACACAGCATCTCAAGATGCCACTTTATCAATTCTCCGTTCCATCCTGAAAGATGCCCACTGGGAGGGAGGGGGTTGATAGAGTCCATGAATTGCAGTCCATTATTAGGCTTGTACGGGCATCTGTCCTTGAAGTGCTCGGATAGTACGAGAGTTTAACGGTGGAGTGCTGGGTGTGTACATGTCCGTGCTCTCACTGCACAGTGCTGAGAGTTTTATTGGTCTGTATCGTGGAAGTGAATGTCTAGATATTGTGAAGTTCTTTGTCCCTGTAGTCCACTGCTGACTGTTCTTGGACAGTCTCTTATGCAGGGCATTTTTATACCAGAGATTCAGCCTGGCCTTCCTCACCATGCTGAGCTGCAGCAGTCTGTTCCTGCAAACATTTTTGGTTTCCACTTGTCCGCCTCCCTGCTGGAGCTAAAGCGGGCAGTGTTCGTGCAGTCCAGAGCTGCTTTGTGCAGGTCAGTGTTCTTGCAGTTTTGCAGGTGGCTGGTGTACACAACGGGATAAGTATGGTCTGTGTTCGGCTGTGAATTTACAGTACAATCTGGGTTTTTCATGTCTATATCTGTAGAATCAATGGGCAGGTGCTTGAAATCTGTGTCACCAAAAAGCAGTGCTGGGGTTGTTGTGATGTCTGTTCTTCTATTCTGCCCTGCTCTGGATCAATAGTAATATATTTTCATAAATCTCTGTCCTTATATTAGAGTCGTGTACTGCTCCGTACTCTCACTGATCAGTGTTTTTCTCTGGAAGCTCAGTGTGCTTGGAATGCAGTGCCAGTGTTTTTACAGAGTGCCCCATTAATACAGAAATGTTTCTGGAAGCAAGACTGAGTGTTTCAGATCATTATTGGACACAGGATCATTGGGGGATGCCCTAGAACATTCAACCCATCAATTCTATACTATAGAGCATCAAGTCTATAGTTCAGCTTTCCCACTGTCCCATTCCCAAATCTATTCCCACAGCTCAGCGGGTTATTTCCCCGGAAGGACCTGTCCAGTTCCGATACGAACAGTTTAATTGGCTATTCCCATCACCCCTGCAGGCAGTGTGTCCCAGATGAGAACCACAGTCAGTGTAAAAATAAGAATTTCATTACATGCTCCTTTGATTCTTTGTCCATTCTTCTCAAATCATTGAACAATTTACAGTGAGCAGAGCAGCACAGGAACAGTCCCCTCAGCTCACTGTGTTTGTGTTGACCATTGTGGCAGTTCGATCTGTATGTTTGACCGCATGTGGTCAGTGTCCTCCAGTGGGCTAATTCCCCCAAAGTATTACCCACCTTAATACACTTTGAGAGACCCAACAACACCTCCTCCTTAGGATCAACACGTCTGAGAATGTCACCATACCCGCTTCCCGATCTCGCTTTCCTCCAGGGCCTTCTCCTGCGTGAACATCGATGAATACAGAGTATTCATTTTGTACCCCGCAGTATAAAAATCAAAATAATACGGATCATCCATTTAACAAACCGATCTCAGTTTTGGAGGGCACCACAGATCCGACAATGTCACACTACCTGTTTTTTTTTGTCTCTGTCTCTGTCTCACACTAGTCGTTTTCTCGTTCACTTTTAGTTATCCTGCATCTATTGTTCTTCCAAATTCGAGTACTGTTTTTATTATTTTACCGGTCTTCCCATTCTGTTGCACGATAACACATTTCTTTCCAATTACCTTTTGACCATGTCAGATTTAAGATGTGTATAAAAGACTACTGCATCAGAAACACCAAACACAAAATGCTGGAGGAACTCAGCAGAATTCTTGTGTGTTCCCTTGGATTTCCAGCATCTGAAGATTTTCTCGTGTTTCTACATCAGCAACGTGGTCAATTGATCGTTTCCATCCCGACATTTTTCTCTATTGTATCTTTATTGACGAAGATGAAGCTGAATGACTCAGTGACAGATCAAAATGGGAAACTACAAAAAAAGGTAGGATTAGGACAGCGTCGTTATCTTCGTCGAATACTGAATAAATAGACAACAAAATGAAATCCCTAAATGTTGCTGCTCCGTGACAAGATTCAGTCCTTGTAATTAAAGAGACCGGCCTATTTCCACCAGAGACACTACTGTATAATGCCACAGAATTTTCATGTACACAGTATCTGTACAACAGAGACAATGGTGTTGAATCAAATTTTGTTGTAGTAACTGTAACTGAGAAAGTTAGTGAGGAGTATAACCGTATCGCTGGAGACTGAGCCTCTCTATAAATCAGGGTTGATGTGAAGCATCAGCTCAGTGTCTGCCGGAGCTGTGAATTCAGGAGCAACAGGAATCACAGATTCTCATGAAATGGTGTATCCAGTCATCTGGCGGATACGAGACATTTACTATCCTATTATTTCAGCCTTTGGAATACCCGGTGAGTCGCAGTGTCAGCTGCTGTTGGTGGGAAATAATGTTTATTCCCAGTGCTGTGATTGTTCCTTTCACTGCCACATTCCAGTCCCAGTATTCCACATTTCAGGTTTGGAATGGAAACACCGGGAATATGGATTGTGGGATCAGGATCTAAAATAAACGGCTACAGGAATTGAGGGATTCTGCCAACATCTGTGGAACTGAGTGGGTCAGGCAGCGGTCTACCAACGGTTTGGGATCAATAATGGGATGTTTCTTGTTTCTGTATTTTTGGTCTTGTAGCAGCTGCACCGCATTTGCAAATATTGTGTTGAAGCAGCCCGCGGACATTCTACCAATTGATTGTCCGGATTTGTATATGAGCGATTGACAGAGTTAGGTGCGGTGCTCGATCCATCGACTGGCAGTAACGCGTTAGAAAATGTCAGGAGTTCCATGACGTTTCACGAGCCTGTTGTGGATTTTTAATAACTGTGCGCAATATAACTGAATATAAAGCAGTTGATGGACAACACAATAAACACGAAACCCCAAGCAGCTTGTACAGAAGGAGAAAGCAGTTAACACACGTGTCTGGGGTCTATCCGAGGACAGTTCTGTGGAGAAATGTTTTAACTGTTTTACCACATATTCTGTTTTAGCCGAATTAGCGTTTCCAGCTTTTCCTGTTTTTGTTTCGTCCGTCGGCAGTTCTGTCGCTGACAGTGATCGCCATGATTGTCTAATGGAGGAATCCCGCCATCAGCGTCCGAACGAGACGCGGAAGGCACCGGTAGAAAATGTTCCATCCAGTATTGACTCTGAGGAGGTAGTTACTCATTTTTAGCTTTCTACTGACATTTCACATTTCGGTCACAGTAAGTAATCCGCATTCAAGTTATTTTACTATGTAAACTCCTTCCTTGTCTCCGCCAGATCTTTGCCCTCACTCGACCCTCCCATGCTAAATCCAACAATTAAGTGGCAATATCACAGGATCCCCTGAACCTGCTGCACTGGCTTCTAATCAGTATTTTCTCAACTTGTAGCCTCTCTCGTCCCTCCCACCACTAAATTCAAATATTAAGTGGAACTGCAGAATTGGATTCTGTTTGGAATTTCTCAAACTGCTGTTCCCTGTCTCTCTTCCAGCGAACTTGGTGGCAATTGTGATCCTGTCCCGAGGAAAGTGCGGTCTCTCCAAATGTATCACTCTCTACCTTGTGGGAATGGTAGCGGCCGATCTCCTGGTCGTTATTTCGAATCCGCTGCTGAAGTGGACTGCTGAGATTTATTTTCCCCGATCATTCCTGCTCATTACTGCTGTATGCAGACCCGTCACGTGGTTGATGTTTGCGAGCACTGCGACCTCAGTCTGGCTGACTGTGGCTTTCACCGTCGATCGATTTGTGGCTATTTGCTATGAGAAGCTGAAAACAAAATATTGCACCGAGAGAACGGCGGCTGTGGTTATTGCGACAGTGAGTGTGCTGGCCTGTTTGGAGACTGTCCCCTGGGGCTTAGTGTACGGGGCTGGAAAAATAATTGATGGTGTTTCCTGGTATTGTGTTTTAACACGGAGCTTCACAAACTCTCCCTCATGGGCCGCATTTGAGATTTTTCACCGCATATTCTACCCTTGCGTCCCTTTCATTCTGATGTTGCTGTTCAATATTCTGACTGTCAGGCAGATTCTAGCGGCCAGTCGAGCCCGCAGGGGGCTCCGGGGACAAAAGAGTGGAGAGAATGTCAAGGACTGGGAGATGGAGAACCGACGCAAATCCATCGTTTTGCTTTTCAGTATCACCGGTAGTTTCATATTGTTGTGGGGAACACAGGTGGTATTCTCTATCTATAGACGGGTTACAAACAGTTATGTTCCTTCTGTCACGGATCCTCGTTACCTCACATACCAAACATCGACAATGCTGCAGGTTCTCAGTTCCTGCACCAACACGTGTATTTACTTCGTGACTCAGAGCAAATTCCGAGAGGAACTAAAGAATGCGGTGAAATACCCACGGAATCTGATTTTGAAACTCATGAAACGTTAGAAATAAATGCTGTAAAGTATTATAACTTAGCTGCCTTCATACTTCCTATTCTAGCTCCCCACTTGTGGGTAAATGGTAACAATGTGATGAACAGAGGTACAAAACAAATACGAGAAAATCTGCAGGTGGTCGCAATTCAAGACAACAAGCACAAAATCAGACCCTGATGACGTTTCTCACAGAAAATGCTGGAGGAACTCAGCAGGTCTGGCAGCATCTATGGAAAAGAGTAAATTGTCGACGTTTCGGGCCGCCACCCTTCATCAGAAACCTGACAACTGTTTACTCCTTTCTATTATGTGTGTGTTGCTTAGTTTGACAAGACAGCTGTTTAAAGCTGATCCCGATGGCATCGCTGGCTTCATATTCCCAGAGAAATCCCCTTTACACCTCACGTCCCACCATGCTAAAATTAAGCTCGAGGCGAACCTGTTTGCCCTGCTTCCAGGTTCTGACAAAACTGCCTGATCTTGGATAATATTTTCGACTGTATCAACCACTCCTGCTTCCGTCACAACCCGTCTTTTCCTTCACCCTCTTTTCTCCTCCTTCTCTACCTGGAGTTGTCCCTTCTCAATGCCACCTTGAGCTATCGCTATGTAACAGATTTTTTTTTTTTTTTTTACAATTGAAGACAAATTGCCATTACCTTCACTCGTAGCTCTGTGTAAGGGAGAGGGAGAGATCGTGAAGGAGTGAGCGTGAGAAGGAGACAGCGCCAGGTTTGACGATGGGAAGGAGAGAAAGTGAATGAGACCTGGCAAGAAAGGGGGCGCGGGGAAGAGCGCGCGAGGTAGAGAGCCTGAGGGGAGCGAGCGTGAAAGAGAGCACGAGGGTGAGAGCGTGCACAGGGGTGAGCGCGAGGGCAAGCGAGAGAAGCAGACATCGCGTTCGGAGAGAGGAGTGGGAGGGAGGGCGGGAGAGACTGAGAGAGAGAGAGAGCGAATGAGACTGGAATGGAGGGAGCGGGAGAAGGAGACAGCCCGAGGGCTGAGGGCGCAAAGGATAGTGAGCGAATGAGACATTGCGAGTAAGAGGGTGCAAGGGAGAGCGCAGGAGGGACAGGGCGTGAGCGAGGATGAGCGTGAGAAGGAGTAATCGCGAGGGGGAGAGAGGTAATGAGACATCGCGATGGAGAAAGGGAGAGACAGAGAGGGAGAAGGAGAAGGGGAGGGACAGAACAGGCTGCATGACATTGTCGGACCTCTGTTTCCCTCGAACACTGAGATCGGACTGTGTGTGTGGTGGATGATCGGCATTATTTTGACTCATGTATTCCTAGTACTGTAGACACTTGTGTTTCTTTCTGTACAAAAACCGTGCGAGTTCTAATAAAGTGTCTTGTTTTAACACGTGTGCAGTCTCCTTTCTTTGCGAATGCATATGTAAACAAACTGAGCTGAATCAAAATGAATACTGAATGAATTATAACACAATTTTCCTTACAAAGAGGCTATCAGATAAGTTCCTGAACATACAGGAAATAGATAGATATGAATCACATGCAGCAAACTCTTTAGCCGAGGAGATACAGACAGGAACATCTGTGGTAATGAGTGAGATTGCAGGAAAGTGCGTTACCTTCATCATGCTATGACCAAGGATGTCTGTGAAAAGGTACAGACCATTGTTAAAGGGTAGGATGAGCAGCCAGAAGTCATTGTCCTTATTAGAACTAACAACAGAGAGACAAGTTCCCAGAAGCAAAAGTTAAGGAGGTGAGCAGTGAGTTAAAAAATTGAAAAAAAAACTCTGAGGTGGTGATTTCAGGATTACTTTCGATGTCACATGCTTGCGACGTAAGTGATCATATGCTACTGCACTTAAACGTGTGGCTCACAATCTGGGGCAGGAGGGAAGGCAGCAGGAGCACTCATCATTGGGCTCTCCCGTATAGGAAGGATGGCTTGCACTGTAGGGTAAATCACATTCTCACAAAGAATCTTCCTGGAGCCACCCTGATGATTTTGATCATGTGGCATCTGGATGGGGGTTGGTGTCCAGAGCTACAGGTGAGTAGGTTGCATTGGTGGAAGGTAGAGATGAGGTCAAAGAAAACCTAAAGGAAGTCAAGATGGGGTCACCATAATGAGCACAGTGGCACCGAACAGCAAAAGTGAGTTTATTTCAGTGTAGGGGGAAAACTGTTAAGGCAGACATACCCAGATCCTGCATTTATACACGGCACGGTGATTCATCCGTTGCAGAGATCTAGTTGAGAGAAGGTCAGGACTGGTATATAAATATTCCAGGATTTAGATGATTCCGAGAGTCCAGAGGGAGATAAAAGAGGTTGAGGAGCCGCACTGCTGATCAGGCAGAATATCACCAGCTCGAAGTCATCCCGGAAGCTCAAACAGTAAGACAATGTGGAGGGACTCAGGAATAAGAAAAGTGTAATACTGTAGGCGTCACAATAGCCAGTAAGAGAGGGGAATGGACATGTCAGCAGGTTATTGACTGATGTAAAACAATAGAATACACTAGTTGGTTAATCTTCTCTCCAGAATGACTTGCACTTCCTTACCACCTGAGGCTTGGACGGGGGATTATTTGTCTGGTGTATCTATGATGGTTTACAGAAACAGCATGTAAATGGTCCACCAGGGAGGGGACATACTTGAGATGTTAGTGGGAAAATGACCCTAGCGAGATTAGTGGGGTTTCATTGAGATAGATTTACCGATTATAATTCTGGAGGTTTTCCGGTGGTTATTATGAAGGGTAAGTCTGAACCTGCAGGTGGACGAATCAGAATCAGGGTTATTTTCAACGGCATGTGACGTGAAATTTGTTAATTAGTAGTCGCAGTTTAATGCAAAACATAATATAGAATAAAAAAGGAATAATCAATCAATCAATCAATAAACCTCAGTATACATATATTGAATATATGAGAAATTGTGCAAAAAACTTAAATACTATATATCAGAACAAGTCA
Organism: Mobula birostris; assembly: GCF_030028105.1. Taxonomy (NCBI): domain Eukaryota; kingdom Metazoa; phylum Chordata; class Chondrichthyes; order Myliobatiformes; family Myliobatidae; genus Mobula; species Mobula birostris. The sequence goes on from NC_092397.1 coordinate 36,322,672, forward strand.
GATGATGTCCAGGGGTTCAATGCTAATTTAGGAATCGGATGACAGAGAGGAAGAAGCTATTAATGAATCACTGAGTGTGTGCCTTCAGGTTTCTTTATCTCCGACCTGATGGTAACAGTGAGAAAGGGGCATGCCTTGGGTGCTGAAGGTCCTTAAAAATGGATGCTGCCTTTCTGAGACACTGCTCCTTGGGTATTTAGTAGGCTTCTACCCAATATGCAGCTGAGTAAATGTACAACCCTCTGCAGCTTCGTTCGGTCCTGTACAATAGCCCCCCATACCAGACAATGAAGCAGCCTGTCAGAATGCTCTCCACGGTACATCAATTGACGTTTTTTGAGTGTACTTGTGGACATAACAAATCTCTTCAAACTGTAATGAAGTATAGTTGCTATCATGCCTTCTTTATAAAAGTATCAATATAGACATAGACATAGCATTGTACAGCACAGTACAGGCTTTTCGGCCCACAATGTTGTGCCGACCCTCAAACCCTGCCTCACATGTAAGCCCCCACCTTAAATTCCTGCATATACCTGTCTAGTAGTCTATTAAACTTCACCGGTATCTGTGCTTCGACCACTGACTCAGACAGAGCATTTCACGCACCACTCTCTGAGAAAAAAAATACCTTCCTCTAATATCCCCCTTGAACTTCCCACCCCTTATCTTAAAGCCATGTCCTCTTGTATTGGGCAGTGGTGCCCTGGGGAAGAGGTGCTGGCTATCCATTCTGTCTGTTCCTCTTATTATCTTTTACACCTCTATGATGTGTCCTCTCATTCTCGTTCTCCCAAAGAGTAAAGCCCTAGCTCACCTAATCTCTGATCATAATGCATACACTCTAAACCAGGCGTCATCCTGGTAAATCTCTTCTGTACCATTTCCAATGCTTCCATATCCTTCCTATAGTGAGGCGACCAGAACTGGACACAGTACTCCAAGTGTGGCCTAACTAGAGTTTTATAGAGCTGCATCATTACATCGCGACTCTTAAACTCTATCCCTCGACTTATGAAAGCTAACACCTCATAAACTTTTTTAACTACCCTATCTACCCATGAGACAACTTCCAGTGATCTGTGGACATGTACCCTGAGATCCCTCTGCTCCTCCACACTACCAAGTATTCTGCCATTTACTTTGTACTCTGCCTTGGAGTTTGTCCTTCCAAAGTGTACCACCTCACACTTCTCCGGGTTGAACTCCATCTGCCACTTCTCAGCCCACTTCTGCATCCTATCAATGTCTCTATGCAATCTTTGAATATCCTGTACACTATCTACAACACCACTAACCTTTGTGTCGTCTGCAAACTTGCCAACCCTGCCTTCTACCTCCACATCCAGGTTGTTAATAAAAATCACGAAAAATAGAGCTCCCAGAATAGATCCGTGTGGGACACCACTATTCACAATCCTCCAATCTGAATGTACTCCCTCCACCACGACCCTCTGCCTTCTGCAGACAAGCCAATTTTGAATCCACCTGGCCAAACTTCCCTGGATCCCATGCCTTCTAACTTTCTGAATAAGCCTACCGTGTGGAACCTTGTCAAATGCCTTACTAAAATCCATATAGATCACATCCACTGCACTACCCTCATCTATATGCCTGGTCACCTGTTCAAAGAACACTATCAGGCTTGTTATACACAATCTGCCCTTCAGAAAGCTATGCTGACTGTCCCTGATCAGACCATGATTCTCTAAATGCCCAGAGATCCTATCTCTAAGAATCGTTTCCAATAGCTTTCCCACGACACACGTAAGGCTCACTGGTCTATAATTACTCGGACTATCCCTACTATCTTTTTTTGAACGAGGTGTCAACATTCGCCTCTCTCCAATCCTCGGGTACCATTCCCATGGACAACGAGGACATAAGGATCCTCGCCAGAGGCTCAGCAATCTCTTCCCTCGCCTCGTGGAGCAGCCTGGGGAATATTCCGTCAGGCCCCGGGAACTTATCCGTGCTAATGTATTTTAATAACTCTGACAACCCCTATCCCTTAATATCAACATACTCCAGAACATCAACTTCACTCATATTGTCCTCACCATCATCAAGTTCCCTCTTATTGGTGAACACGGAGGAGAACTATTCATTGAGGACCTCGCTCATTTCAGGGAGCGTACTACCAACGGTTTGGAAAAAATAATAATGGGATGATCGTGTTTCTGTATTTTTGGTCTTGTAGCAGCTGCACTGGATTTGAAAATATTCTGCTGAAACAGCCCGTGAACATTCTACCAATTCATTGTCCATATTTGTATATGAACGATTGACTGAGTTAGGGGCCACGTTCAAACCATCGACTGCCAGTAACGCGTTAGCAAATGTTCGGAGTTCCATGATATTTCACGAACCTGTTGTGGATTATTGATAAATGTGTGCAACATAATTGAATATAAAGCAGTATACGGACAACACAATGAAATATTTGCTGAGCAGATTATCTCAAGCGAGGGTCTAGTGAGGTGGATGAACTGAGGGAAATATATATTAGTAGGGAAGTGGTGTTAAGTAAATTGAAGAGATTAAAGGCAGATAAATCCCTAGGGCCAGATGGTCTGCATCCCAGAGTGCTTAAGGAAGTAGCCCAAGAAAGAGTGGGTGCATCAGTGATAATTTTTCAAAAATCCTTAGATTCTGGATTAGTTCCTGAGGATTGGAGGGGGGGCTAATGTACCCCGCTTTTTAAAAAAAAGGAGGGAGAGAGAAACCAGGGAATGACAGACTGGCTAGCCTGACATCGGTGATGGGGAAGATTTTAGAATCAGTTATCAAAAATGTGATAACAGCACATTTGGAAAGCAGTGAAATGACTGGACAAAGATAGCATGGATTTGTGAAAGGGAAATCATGCATAACGAATCTCATAGAATTTTTTGAAGATGTAAGTAGTAGAGTGGATAGGGGAGAACCAGTCGATGTGGTAAATTTAGGTTTTCAAAAGTCTTTTGACAAGGTCCCACACAGAAGATTACTGTGCAAACTTAAAGCTCATGGTATTGGGGGTATGGTATTGATGTCGATAGAGAATTGGTTGGCAGAGAGGAAGCAAATAGTGGGAATAAACGGGACCTTTTCAGAATGGCAGGCAGTGACTAGTGGGGTACCGCAAGGCTCAGTGCTGGGACCCCAGTTGTTTATAATATATATTAATAATTTAGACGAGGGAATTACATGCAGTATCCCCAAGTTTACGGACGATTGGGAAAAGGGGAGGTGCAACGAGACCTGGGTGTCATTGTACACCAGTCATTGAAAGTGGGCATGCAGGTACAGCAGCCGGTGAAAAAGGCGAGTGGTATGCTGTCATTCATAGTAAGAAGATTCGTGTACAGGAGGAGGAAGGTACTACTACAGTTGTACAAGGCCTTAGTGAGACCACACTTGGAGTATTGTGTGCTGTTTTGATCCCCTAATCTGAGGAAAAACATCCTTGCCATAGAGGGAGTACAGAGAAGGTTCACCCGATTGACTCCTGGGATGGCAGGACTTTCATATGCGGAAAGACTGGATCGACTAGGCTTATATTCGCTGGAATTTAGAAGATTGAGGGGGGGATCTGATTGAAACGTATAAAATTCTAAAGAGATTGGACAGGCTAGATGCAGAAAGATTGTTCCCGATGTTGGGGAAGTCCACAACGAGGGGTCACAGTTTAAGGACATAGGGGAAGCCTTTTAGGACCGAGATGAGAGAAAAAAAAAACTTCTTCACACAGAGAGTGCGAATCTGTGGAATTCTCTGCCACAGGAAACAGTTGAGGTCAGTTCATTGGCTATATTTAAGATGGAGTTAGATATGGCCCTTTTATCTACAGGGATCAGGGGGTATGGAGGGAAGGCTGGTACAGAGTTTTGAGTTGGATGATCAGCCATGATCATACTGAATGGTGGTACAGGCACGAAGGGCTGAATGGCCTACTCCTGCACCTATTTTCTTTGTTTCTATGTTTCTATGTCCGAGACCAGACCCTCTATCCTAGCCTCGTCTAGGGCCTGTGTCATGTCCAGCATCGTTTCTTCCCCACTTCCCTTGCTTGCTTGACACACCAAGTCCTGTTCTAAGTACTTCAGTGTTGATGTCTTGCATTTGGATCTGCTCCCATCGTCCCCGTTAAGACAGAGCTGGAGCTTTTGGAAAGCATATAGTTGGATAAGTCACCGACACCGTACGGGATGTACCCCAGGCTACTGTGGAAAGCGAGGGAGGAGTTTGCTGAGACTCTGATGAATATCCTTGAATCATCAGTCAAGACGGGAGTTTTTCAGAGCATAGGATGGTTGCAGGTGTCGTTCCCTTATTCAACAAAGGGAGTTGGGATAGCCCAGGAAATTATAGGCCAGCGAGTCTTACGTCAGAGGTTGGTAAGCTGGTGGAGAAGATCCTGAGTGTGTCACAAAGGCAGGGGCTTTGGGAGCAAGGGTGGACCCAAATGCAAGACACATCTTGTGAGGTTACTTAGATTTAGTTTATTGTTCGATACCAGGAGAGCAAGGCAGGAGCAGGAAAGAGCGAACTGGACAAGGACTCAGGACTACGACTAGGCTGGGACCAAGGGTCTGGGCTTGGACTCGGAATCGGCTACCAGAACTAGAGGAGACATGAAGAGGCTAGGGTATGGACTCCGAGCCAGAGACTGGGCAAGGACCCGGTACCTGGATCCTGCCTCGGACTCGGACCCCAGAACCAGGCAAGGACATGACATGGGCTAGGGAGAGGAGGAACATGGGAACACAGAGCCTCGGTCTCGGGGTGCAGGTACATGGAACCATGGACACATACACAGAACACAGAGTCGGGACCCTACCTTCGGTACAGGACATAGGGCCGGGACTCATGACCCTCCGCGGGGCAACTGCAAGACGGCCTGACTTACCCCACGGAGGCGAGGACAGGACAAGACATGACTCCCCGCGGGGCAACGACAAGACGGCCAGACTTACCCCACGGAGGCGAGGACAAGACAAGACAAGACCAACACAAATGAACACCAGACAGCACCTATCTAGCTCCTGCGACGGAACTAGACCGAAGTGCGGGCGCGTCCTGTAGACGAGGGCTGGAGGCGAGAGGGGCAGAGTAGGTATTCAGACAAGGAGGTGGGACAGGAATCACAGACCGCCAGGGCCAGGACTTGACTCAGAACTAGGAAGCTGCCAGGGCCAGGACATGACTTGGTGCTTGAATGCCTCCAGAAACAGGACTTGACTTGGTACTAGAATACCGCCGGAGCCAGGACTTGACTTGGAGCCTCCGGGTAGTGGCCAGCTCTCGACTCGGCCCGGGAACAATAGACAGCGGTTCTTGATTCCCACCGGCGGGTTAACTGACGGACCTACCTCGGTGAGGAAACTTTGCAGGCTCGCTTTGGCGAGGTAACTGGACAGGGTTGCTCCGGTGAGGAGAGGCAAGTTACGGGCACTCGCTTCGGGCGGAGACAAGGCTTGCTCCGGCCAGATGTCACTGGCACGCCGTAACTTTGCAGACGCTCCCGTGCTGAACGGCTGAAAGCCGGAGACTATAAACTATCGGTTCAGCCAAGCGTTAATTGCCTCTAATCACCAAAGCCAAGGGACACGGGAAAACAGGGAATCAACGGTCCGGATCGTAACATAAACAAGGTAAATTTAAAGGGACCCCGATCCGGACCGTGACAGAGAGATAGGATTTCTGAACATTTGGACAGGAATAATATGATTAGGAATAGTCAGCATGGCTTTGTCAAAAGCATGTCTTGCCTTACGAGCCTGATTAAATATTTTGAGGATGTAACTGTGAATATTGTTGAAGGTAGAGCCGTCGATGTAGTGTATATGGATTTTAACAAGAAATTTGATAAGGTACCCCTTGCAAGCCTTATGGACAGAATAAGGAGGCATGGGATCCATGGGATCCAAAGGATATTTGGATTGTGGATCCAGAACTGGCTTGCCCACAGAAGGCAAAGCGTAATTGTACACGGGTCATGTTCTGCATGGGGGCCCGTGACCAGTAATGTGCCTCAGGGATCTGTTTTAGAACAACTACTCTTTGCGATTTTTATAAATGACCTGGATGAGGAAGTGGAGGGAGGGGTTAATAGATTTGCTGATGACACAAATGTTGGGGGTGCAGTGGTTAGTGTGGCGGTCTGTATGAGTTTACAACGGGACATTGATAGGATGCAAATCTGGGCTCAGAAGTGGCGGATGGGATTCAACAAATTAAGTGTGAGGTGTTTATTTTTGGTAGATCAAATATGATGCCAGAATATAGCATTAATGGGAAGACTCTTGGCTGTGTGGAGGATCAGAGGGATCTTGGGGCCCGAGTCCATAGGTCACGCAAAGCTGTTACGCAGTTTGACTCTGAGGTTAAGAAAGCATACGGTGCATTAGTCTTCATCAATCGTGGGATTGAGTTTAACAGCCAAGAGCAGCTCTTTTGGACCCTGGTCAAACCCCACTTGTAGTACTGTGCTCAATTCTGGTCTCCTGAGTACAGGAAGGACGTGGAAACCATTGACAGGACGCAGAGGGGATTTACAAAGATGTTGCCGCGATTAGGGAGCATGTCTTATAAGAATATTTTTAGTGAACTCGGACTTTTCTCCTTGGAGGGACGGAGGATGACAGATGACTTCATAGAAGTGTAGTAGATTAGGAGAGGCATTGATCGTATGGATAGTCAGTGTTTTTTCCTTTTTTTTTCCCAGGGCTGAAAGGTGGAAATCAAGAGGAGCTGAGGGCAATACAGAGGGACCTGAAAGCTAGGTTCAGGGAGGCTAAAGACAGGTACAGGAGGAAGCTTGAGTGGGAACTCCAGCAGTACAACATGACAGAGGTCTGGAGGGGGATGAGGACCATCACTGGGTTCCGGAAAACTAGCAACAGAGGAGCTGAAGGCAGTGTGGACAGGGCCAACGAACTTAACCTGTTCTTTAACAGATTTGACATTGTGGCCCCTGCCCATCCCCCACATGGGTCATCTGTTGTCTGGCACCAACCAACGCATATTCCACTCTCCCCTCCTACCCCTCCTAACAGTCCCCCACTCTGCTCTCATGACTATACACCTTCCCCACATGAAATCACCACTGTGGGCTTCACAGCTGAACAGGTGAGAACTCAGCTGAAACGTCCCAACCCATGCAAGGCTGCAGGACCAGATGGTGTCAGTACCAGGCTGCTCAAAGCCTGTGCCCCTCAGCTAAGTGGAGCACTTTGCCGTGTATTCAACCTGAGCCTGAGGCTCCGGAGGGTTCCTGTGCTGTGGAAGACGTCCTGCCTCGTACCTGTGCCAAAGACGCCGCGCCCCAGCGGCCTCAATGACTACAGACCAGTGACATTGACCTCCCACATCATGAAGACCCTGGAGAGACTTGTTCTGGAGCTGCTCCGGCCTATGGTCAGGCCACACTTAGACCCCCTCCAGTTCACCTACCTTCCCCGACTAGGAGCTGAGGATGCCATCGTCTACCTGCTGAACTGTGTCTACGCCCACCTGGACAAGACAGCGAGCACTGTGAGACTCATGTTTTTTGACTTCTCCAGTGCGTTCAACACCATCCGCCCTGCTCTGCTGGAGGAGAAGCTGACAGCGATGCAGGTGGATGCTTTCCTGGTGTAATGGATTCTTGATTACCTGACTGGCAGTCCACAGTACATGTGCTTGCAACAGTGTGTGTCCGACAGAGTGATCAGCAGACCTGGGGCTCCACAGGGGACCGTCTTGTCTCCCTTTCTCCTCACCATTTACACCTCTGACTTCAACTACTGCACAGAGTCTTGTCATCTTCAGAAGTTTTCTGATGACTCTGCCATAGTTGGATGCATCAGCAAGGGATATGAGGCTGAGTACAGGGCTACGGTAGGAAACTTTGTCACATGGTGTGAGCAGAATCATCTGTAGTTTAATGTTTAAAAAAAAGACGAAGGAGCTGGTGGTAGACCTGAGGAGAGCTAAGGTACCGGTGACCCCTATTTCCAAACAGGGGGTCAGGGTGGACATGGCGGAGGATTACAAATACCTGGGATACGAATTGACAATAAACTGGACTGGTCAAAGAACACCGAGGCCGTCTACAAGAGCGATCGGAGCCGTCTCTACTTCCTGAAGAGACTGAGGTCTTTTAACATCTGCCGGACGATGCTGAGGATGTTCTACGAGTCTGTGGTAGCTAGTGCTATCATGTTTGCTGTTGTGTGCTGGGGCAGCAGGCTGAGGGTAGCAGACACCAACAGAATCAACAAACTCATTCGTAAGGCCAGTGATGTTGTGGGGATGGAACTGGACTCTCTGACCGTGGTGTCTGAAAAGAGGATGCTGTCCAAGTTGCATGTCATCTTGGACAATGTCTCCCATCCACTACATAATGTACTGGTTGGGCACAGGAGTACATTCAGCCAGAGACTCATTCCACCGAGATGCAACACGGAACGTCATAGGAAGTCATTCTTGCCTGTGGCCATCAAACTTTACAACTTCTCCCGCGGAGGGTCAGACACCCTGAGCCAATAGGCTGGTCCTGGACTTATTTCCTGGCATAATTTACATATTACTATTTATGGTTTTATTACTATTTATTATTTATGGAGCAACTGTAACCCAAATCCAATATCCCCCGGGATCAATAAAGTATGACTATGACTAAATTGCTAGCACGAGAGGACATAGTTTTAATCTGTTTGAACGTCGGTACAGAGGAGATGTCAGGTGTAAATTGTTTTTGTTTTTTTAAACGCAGAGAATAGCGAGTGCGTGGAATGGGCTGCCTGAAGCGGTAGTGGAGGCTGAAACGACAGGGACTTTCAAGAGACTCCTGGATGGCTACATGGATCTTAGAAAAATAGAGCGCTATGAGTAAGTCGAGGTAGTTCTGTTACGTCATCAGCAACAATTAATGTAGAATTGAGTCAGGCTTTATAAACAAACAATCACATTTATTAAACTCTGCTCAGCAATAGCGAAGAGTATTCAAACGACCAACCTAACCGGAAGGTAACTGCTACATGGCAACTCTGGAACAGTTCTTAAAATGGTAATACGAACAGTCTTAAAGTGGTAAATTCAAACACAGCCTTAAAATCGTAAATTTTGAAATCTAAGTGATTTACACAGTCAATAAGGAGAGACTTCTCTGGAAACGAATTTCTTCGAGTACGTGACGTTACTGTTGATTCTGTCCAAAGGATTCACGATGAAGGAAATAAAATGGCTTAAAATAATTGACCTTTTCCTGGCGAATGAACACTACACAAAACTTCCTGATCTTACAGGGTTATCCCAGATGCAGGTCACTATTTCTGAACGAAGATTCAATAAGGTCGATCCTGTATTAAACTACCGAACGACAGCAACTTTACTCAATCCTTGAGGTTTTCGTACTTTAGTAAGGTCTTCACTCTCCAATGCTAGACTTACAATAGAAAGTAAAACTCCACCTTAAAACGAAATTGCGCCATGAGACAAATACGCAGCATAACGGAATAACTGACGAATTAAACAACGAACCAAACTGCGGAGCAACAGAGGTCTCCCTTTTATATACCAGTTGGGAACATGTCATCACGTGACCTCACACTGGCAGGAAAATTACATCACCCCACCATCACCAGACTATTACATCGTGCTCACAAGATACTCAGTTACATCACAGTCATAGGACAATCACGAGATACACATGATGTACGTAACAGTTCTAAGGTAAGGATATCTTCAGCATAGCTTTGTGGGCTGAAAGGCCTGTACTGTGTTGTAGGTTTAGTATGTTTCTAACATTATCAATGTTTTCGGTGAAATTCTTAACTCTGCACAAACTTACATAGTATAGACCGTAAATGATCGTAAATCCAACAAATTTCGCTTTAAGTTAATCTGAGTCAATTTTGAAGAAATTGCAATGACACGCTACTCAGTTGCTTTTACTATTTTCCATAACATGCCTACATTCTTGTTCCTCTTTCAGCCGGTGGCATTTCCAAAACTTTTGGAAATTGAAGCACAGATAATACAAAGTTCTCCTTTATCATCTCTGGGTTAATTCGTCAGAGATGCCCAGTGAGAGGAAAGGCATAGACAGTGTCTGTGAATAGCAGTCCAATTATGGGGGTACAGGTGTCTGTCTTTGAAGTGACTGTGTTGTACAAGTGTTTAATGTTGAATTACTGTGCTGGGTATGTGCAGGTCAATGTGCTCACTTCACAGTGCTCTGAGTATTATTGGCCTGTGTCCTGGTAATGAAGGTCTAGATATTGTAAAGTTCACTGTCCCTGTATTCAGCTACTGCCTTTCTTGAGCAGTCACATATGCAGGACATGTTTATACCTGAGTTAGACTCTCCCCTTGTAGTACGGGCCAGATATTGTTAAGTTTTGTCACTATACAGTACGCTGCCAGCAGTTTAAACATCATATTTAACTGCATGTGGTCTGTGTATCCCAAAGGACCAAACAAACCCAAATGATTTACCCATCTAAATGGTCTTAGAGTCCCAACAGTACCTTCTCATTAGTATCAACACGCCAGAGAATATCACCATGCCCCCTTTCTGATCACGCTGTCCTCCATGTCCTCCTCTATAGTAAACGCTATTGAATGCAAAATATTCCTTTTCTACCTCGCATGCTAACTCTTGCCTCCAGGCAGAAACTCAGTGTATTCATTTTCTGGTTACTGTTCGCGCTCCTGATTCTCAGTGTGACTTGTTTCGTGCTTCTGGTATAATCCTCTAAGACACTATCTATTTTTCATCTTCCACAACCTTACACATGACTGCTCTTGCATTTATAAAATAATACAATATTTCTCATCACATCAAGCTCTTGAACGACCCTGCCCTTCTCTACCTTCCTCACAGGAACCATGAACACCTGACTTCTGACCGGCTAGACGGTAAGTGACGCTCGCATGTCCGACATCCCTTAAAACCAGCTCTATCCAGTAACATCAGCTCCCAGACTACTCTTTATGATTCCTGATCAATTCTTCTGAAATTTGTCTTCCACAAGCTTACATTCATGCACCTGCAGGTCCATTTTTATCCATATCAATAACCATCTGAAAACTTTCTGCATTGTCATCTTTAATTATTTTCCCAATCATCTTGCCAGGCTCATTTCCCAATTATTTGCCAAATATGTCCCTCACTCTGGCGGACCATCAATACACTATCTCTGGAAACCTTTCGGAATACACCACACAAATAATGTCCCATCCAGGCCTCTGGTGGTAAGGAAGCCCCACTCATTCTGAGAAGATTATTCACCCACGAGATCTATCCTATTGTTTTTACATTAGTCCATAACCTGCTAACAAATCTTTTCCTCTCAGTTGCTGGCTATTGGGAGGCCTACAGTATAACCCCATCACAGTGTTTGCACCTTTCTTATTCCTGAGTTCCACTCTGATTGTCTTACAGGATATCTCTCTAGGATGACCTCAAACTTGTGACATTCTGCCTGATCAGCATAACAGCCCTCCAACCTCTTTTAGCACCCTGTGACACTGTGTCATTGCTAAACCAGGCTCTAAGTACACCTGCTTTCACTGTTCTACACTCTGCAGTGAAATAAACTCACTACTGCCCTTCACTGCCAGCTCTACCTTCCTCTCAATGCTACTTACTGACCTGTAGCTCTGGATCACAACAACCCCTCCACATGCCCCATGATAAAAATCATCAGGGTGGCTCCAGCAAGATTCTCTGAGTGAATATTAGTTTCCCTTCACTGTAACCCATCCTCCTTACACCGGTCCCACTTATTCTGCAAAGGAGTCCAATGTTCCATATTCCTGATGCACCTTCACCTCCCACCTCCACTCCCGCACCAGATTATGAGCCCCTCATTTAGGTGTACCAAATTACAATATCTTACCTCGCAAGCATGTGGCAATGGAAGAAATCCTGAAATCACCACTCCAGCTTTCCTACTTCTTAACTCCCTAAATACTCTTTGCAGGACCTTTTTTCTCTGTTGTTAGCTCTAATAAGGACAACCATTTCTGGCTGATAACCCTGCCCTTTCAGAATACCTTGTCTCTGGCATGATCCAGGTAACGCACTTCCTGCAATCTCACTTATTTCCACAGATACTCCTATTTATGACCACACCCACCACACCCCGGCTAAAGTGAGTGTTGCACACATCAAAGTTGCTGGTGAATGCAGCAGTCCAGGCAGCATCTCTAGGAGGAGGTACAGTCGACGTTTCAGGCCAAGACCCATAGAAAACCATAGAAACCATAGAAAAACTACAGCATAGAAACAGGCCTTTTGGCCCTTCTTGGCTGTGCTGAACCATTTTTTGCCTAGTCCCACTGACCTGCACATGGACCATATCCCTCCATACACCTCCTATCCATGTATCTATCCAATTCATTCTTAAATGTTAAAAGAACCCGCTTTTAGCACCTTGTCTGGCAGCTCATTCCATACTCCCACCACTCTCTGAGTGAAGAAGCCCCCCCCCCCCACAATGTTCCGTTTAAACTTTTCTCTCCTCACCCTTAACCCGTCTTCTCTGTTTTTTCTCCCCTAACCTCAGTGGAAAGAGCCTGCTTGCATTCACTCTATCTATACCCATCATAATTTTATATACCTCTATCAAATCTCCCCTCATTCTTCTACGCTCCAGGGAATAAAGTCCTAACCTATTCAACCTTTCTCTGTAACTGAGTTTCTCAGGTCCCGGCAACACCCTTGTAACCTTCTCTGCACTCTTTCAACCTTATTTATATGCTTCCTGTAATTTGGTGACCAAAACTGAACACAATACTCCAGATTCGGCCTCACCAATGCCTTATACAACCTCATCATAGCATTCCAGCTCTTATACTCAATACTTTGATTAATAAAGGCCAATGTACCAAAAGCTCTCTTTACGACCCTATCTACCTGTGACGCCTCTTTTAGGGAATTTTGTATCTGTATTCCCAGATCCCTCTGTTCTACTGCACTCCTCAGTGCCTTACCATTAACCCTGTATGTTCTACCTTGGTTTCTCCTTCCAACGTGCAATACCTCACACTTGTGTGTATTAAACTCCATCTGCCATTTTTCAGCCCATTTTTTCCAGCTGGTCCAAGTCCTTCTGCAGGCTCTGAAAACCTTCCTCACTGTCTACTACTCCTCCAATCTTTGTCTCATCAGCAAACTTGCTGATCCAATGTACTACATTATCATCCAGATCATTGATATAGATGACAAATAACAATGGACCCAGCACTGATCCCTGTGGCACACCACTAGTCACAGGCCTCCACTCAGAGAAGCAATTCTCTACTACCACTCTTTGGCTTCTTCCATTGAGCCAATGTCTAATCCAATTTCCCACCTCTCCATGTATACATTTTCCTAACTAACCTCCCATGCGAGACCTTGTCAAAAGCCTTCCTGAGGTCCATGTAGACAATATACACTGCCTTCCCTTCATCCACTTTCCTGGTAACCTTCTCGAAAAACTCCAATAGATTGGTCAAACATGACCTACCACGAACAAAGCCACGTTGACTCTCCCTAATAAGTCCCTGTCTATCCAAATACTTGTAGATTCTGTCTCTTATTACTCCCTCCAATAACTTACCTACTACCGACGTTAAACTTACCGGCCTATAATTTCCCGGATTACCTTTCGATCCTTTTTTAAACAACGGAACAACATGAGCCACTCTCCAATCCTCCGGCACCTCACCTGTAGACAGCAACATTTAAATATTTCTGCCAGGGCCCCTGCAATTTCAACACTAGTCTCTTTCAAGGTCCGAGGGAACACCCTTTCAGGTCCCGGGGATTTATCCACTTTAATTTTCCTCAAGGCAGCAAGCACCTCCTCCTTTTCAATCTGTACAGTTTCCATGATCTCACTACTTGTTTCCCTTAATTCCATAAACTTTATGCCAGTTTCCTTAGTAAATAGAGAGGCAAAAAACCTATTTAAGATCTCCCCCCTTTCCTTTGGTTCCGCACATAGCCAACCACTCTGATCGTCAAGGGGACCAATTTTATCCCTTGCAATCCTTTTGCTCTTAACATACCTGTAAAAGCTCTTTGGATTATCCTTCACTTTGACTGCCAAGGCAACCTCATGTCTTGTTTTAGCTCTCCTGATTTCTTCCTTAAGTATTTTCTTGCAGTTCTTATATTCCTCAAGCACCTTATTTACTCCCTGTTTCCTATACATGTCATACAACTCCCTCTTCTTCTTTATCAGAGTTGCGATATCCCTTGAGAACCAAGGTTCCTTATTTCTATTTACTTTGCCTTTAACCCTGAAAGGAACGTACAAACTCTGCCCTCTCAAAATTTCTCCTTTGAAGGCTTCCCACCTACCGATCATTCTTTGCCAGAGAACAACCTGTCCCAATCCACACTTTCAGATCCTTTCCCATTTCTTCAAATTTGGCCTTCTTCCAGTTCAGAACCTTAAATCATCAAGTTGAAACGAATGGTGTTATGATCACTGGAACCAAAGTGCTCCCCTACACAGACTTCCGTCACTTGTCCTAACTCGTTTCCTGACAGGAGATCCAATATTGCATCCCCTCCAGTTGGTCCGTCTATATATTGATTTAGAAAACTTTCCTGAACACATTTTACAAACTCTAAACCATCTAGACCCCATAACAGTATGGGAGTCCCAATCAATATATGGAAAATTAAAATCCCCTACCACCACAACTTTATGTTTCCTGCAGTTGCCGGCTATCTCTCTGCAGATTTGCTCTTCCAATTCTCTTTGACTATTGAGTGGTCTGTAATACAATCCCACTAATGTGGCAATACCTTTCCTGTTTCTCAGCTCCACCCATAAGAACTCAGTAGACAAGCCCTCTTATCTGTCCTGCCTGAGCACTGCTGTAATATTTTCCCTAGCAAGCAATGCTACTCCCCTACCTTTCATTCCTCTGCCTTGATCACATCTGAAACATCGGAACCCTGAGAATTTTGAGCTGCCAGTCCTGCCCCTCCTGTAGCCAGGTTTCACTAATTGCTATAATGACATAATTCCACGTGTCAATCCACGCCCTCAACTCATCCACCTTCCCCGCAATACTCCTAGCATTGAAGTATATACAACTCAGAAGATTTTTACCACCACTCACAACCTTTCTATTAGCGGATTTGCTTGAACTTTTAACATCATTTATTTTCACCCCAGCCACACTGTCAGCTCTGGCACTCTGGTTCCCATCCCCCTGGAAATCTAGTTTAAAGACTCCCCAATAGCACTACAAACCTCCCTGAAAAGATGTTGGTCCCCCTGTAGTTCAAGTGTAACCCGTCTCTCTTGTACAGGTCCTACCTGCCCCAGAAGAGGTCCCAATGATCCTGAAATCTGAAACCCTGTCCCCTACACCAGTTCCTCAGCCACTTGTTCATCCTCCAGAGCATCCTATTTTTACCCTCACTGGCACGTAGCATAGGTAGCAATCCTGAGATTACCACCCTCGAGGTCCTGCTTTTCAACTTCCTACCAAGCTCTCTATACTCACTCATCAGGACCTCCTCACTCTTCCTTGCTATGTCATTGGTACCGATGTGCACCACGACATCTGGCTGATCACCCTCCTACTTCAGAATGTCATGCAAGCGATCAGAGCCATCCGTGACCCTGGCACCCCAGAAGCAACAAACCATCCTGGATTCTCTGTCACTACCACAGAACCTCCTACCTGTACCTCTAACTATCGAGTCCCTTATCACTACCGCTCTCTTCTTTTCCCCCCTCCCTTCTGCACTGCAGAACCAGACTCAGTGCCACAGATCTGGCTGCTGCAGCTTGTCCCACGTAAGACATCCCCCCAGCAGTATCCAATGCGGTATACTTGCTGTTTAGGGGAATAGCCACAGGGGGAACCCTGCTCTGCCTGCCCTGCCTCTTCCCTTACCTGAAAGTGTCCCAATTTCCTGTGCTATGCTCCTTTGGCGTAACTACCTGCCTGTAGCTGCTATCTATAATCACCTCATTCTCCCGAATGATCCGCAGGTCATCCAGCTCCTGCTCCAGTTCCCTAACGCGGTTTGTTAGGAGCTACAGCTGGATGCACTTCTTGCAGGTGTCGTTGCCAGGGGCACCGGAGGGCTCCCTGACTTCCCACATCCTGCAAGAGGAGCATTCCAACATCCTGCCTGGCATTCTCTCTACTCTAAACAATCTGAACAAACAACTTACCAGAACCTACCCTGGCCTCTGCCTGTTGAGCCAAAACCGTCTCACTCTGACTCAGTCCACTCCGACAATGTCGCTGTATATGGTGGTCTGCTTTTAAACCTTGGCGCGCTACGTCACGCACCTGCGCAGTGCAGACCCTTCTCCCCGAGCAGTTTTTTTTTAATGACTTTTCTACACCATTTCTTCACTCCCTTCTTCTCAGCTGCTTGCTTCGACTGGACTAACTGAAGGAAGAGGTATTAAGAGATTTGAAAGTGGGAGCGGGAGGGGTTGATCCAAAATGATAGGAGAAGACAGGAGGGGGAGGGATGGAGCCAAGAGCTGGACAGGTGATTGACAAAAGGGATATGAGATGATCATGGGACAGGAGGCCCAGCGAGAAAGAAAAGGGGGAAGGTGGGAACCCAGAGGATGCGCAAGGGGTATAGTCAGAGGGACAGAGGGAGAAAAAGGACAGTGAGAGAAAGAATGTGCAAATATAAATAACGGATGGGGTACGAGGGTGAGGTGGGGCATGAACTGAGTTAGAGAAGTCAATGTTCATGCCATCAGGTTGGAGGCTACCCAGACGGAATATGAGGTGTTTTTCCTCCAACCTGAGTGTGGCTTCATCTTTACAGTAGAGGAGGCCGTGGATAGACATGTCAGAATTTGAATGGGATGTGGAATTAAAATGTGTGGCCACTGGGAGATCCTGCTTTCTCTGGCGGACAGGGCGTAGGTGTTCAGTACAAAGATCTTCCAGTCTGCATCGGGTCTCGCCAATATATAGAAGGCCACATCGGGAGCACCGGACGCGGTATATCACCCCAGCCGACTCACAGGTGAGGTGTGGCCTCACTGGGAAGAGTGAAATGAGTGGAAGGTGAAGTGAGTGCTGCATCTCATTTATAGCATTCGAGCTCTGTATATTCACGTGTCCTCAAATAGACTCTTTGCAATGAATATTGTTTTAAATTTCATTCACAGTTTGCATTTTCAATTCATTTATGGGTATTGACTTACCCATTCTCAAACAAAGGAGCCTGCACACGTGTTGAAACAAAATTGCTGGTGAATGCAGCGGCCAAGGCAGTATCTCTAGGAAGAGGGAAATCGACTTTGTTGGAACTTGTAGGATTTTAATACAGAAAGAAAAACAAATTTCTACAGTCGTAACAGTACATAATTCAAAAAAAAAATCATTCTCTGAACAAGCGAATCTCAGTGATGGAGGGGAAACACAGATTCGACAATATCATGCAGCCTCTTTTCTCTATCTCTTTGTCGGTCTCTATCTCTATCTCTCTATATCTCCCTGTCTCACTCACAATATCCAAATGGTTCACTCTCTCTCTCTCTGTTACTCTGTCTTTCACTGTCGCTCCCACACGCCCTCTCTCTCGCGCTCACCGTCGCGTCATCTGCCTCGCGCCCTGTCCCTAGCGTGCTGTCGCTCACGTGCTGTCCCTCGCGCCCTCTGCCTCCCGCCAACTTCCACGCGCCATCCTTCTCGCCATGTCCGAGACGCTGCCTCCTTCGCGCCTTCGAGCCTGGTGCTCACTCCTTCAGGATGTTTTATTCGCTCCTCTCTCTCTGTCTCTCTCTCTCTCTCTCTCTCTCTCTCTCTCTCTCTCTGTCTCTGTCTCTCTCTCTCTCTCCCTCCCTCTCCCACACACCCACACACACACTCTGTCTCCACTCGCGATGTCTTCTGCCGCTCACCCTCGCTCGCTTCCTCTCCCTCTCGCCCTTTCCCTCGTGTGCTCTCCCTCGCGCTCTCTTTCTCGCGATGTCTCATTCTCTCTCTCTTTCGCGCCCGCAGCCATCGCACTCCCCTGCTCGGGCTCACTTTCTCTATCTCCATATCTCTCATGGAGCTACAAGTGAACGTATCGGTACTTTTTCTTCAATTGTAAAAAAGTTAAAATTATTATCACCGCTACTTTTGATAGTAGTGATCGATCCATTGGCTGAGGCTATTCGGCGAGACCCCAAAATATCTGCTCCAGACATCGGACTAAAGTTACATGAAATTACATTGTATGCTGATGATGTTCTAATTTTCTTATCAAACCCTGCTGTTTCAGTGCACCACCTTATACAGTGCGTCCACTCATTTAGCGCCTTTTCAGGTTATAAAATCAACTGTACTAAACCAGAGCCAATGCCTCTGGGGAATCTGCAGCAGGTACCTGACACGCAGGGCTCTCCTTTTAGATGTTTGCGGACAAGTTTTGTTTTCTTAGGCATATTTATCATACCTACGTTTGATCAATTGTCCAAAGCTAGCTTTGCACAGACATTTGACAATACCCAACAGGATCTTGAGCGATGGAGGACTCTTCCCAAGTCTTGGCTTGGCCGAATATCCTTGCTCAAAATTAACATTCTCCCTCGTCTGCTCTGCCCAATACGAATGATCCAGATATTTTTACCCAACAAATACTGAAACAAACATATGGCTTTTTTTCTTTATTTCATGTGGAACAAACAAATACCCTGTATTAAAATGGCTAAGATGCGGCTTCCCAGCTGTCTAGGGGTTCTGGATTTTTCAGAATCAAAATACATCAATTTTTATCTTATCTGGTTTCTTATGTACCACTAGGGTTCATTTATTTTTTCTGTGGACTGTCATTTTAAAACACAGAGACAATGATACTGACGTTTGGATTTCTACTGACTACAAAGTTATTTGGTTACTGTGGTGAGAGAGGTGGCGTTGTTTGATGGACAATGAATGTCTGTACAGGTTCACGGCTTGTTTTGAATAAGCAAGGTCAGATGATCCTTTTAGACATACACACCGAGACAGATGCTCAGAGTTGAGATGGTTTTGGTCAATGAAAGACAGCAGTGAGTCGGTCGCTGGTTTAAACTTCCAGGAGCCCAAAAGGGGTGAGTTGAGATCGACCCAGAGTATTGATAAACGGCTCTCACATAGTACTGCAACTAGAAGAAGTTTCCAGAGAAAGAGGAAGGGAGAGAACGGTTTGAAACAGAAGAAACTTATTGATTAGAGATCACTTGGACTCTCTCCAAGTAGCCCGTAAGGGTGAGCTAGATTCCATTCGAATACGAAAGTGTCATTGTCACATAGTTAATCCACAGGAGTGGGTTCTCTCGTGAGCGGAAACGTTTGTGAATAACACGTGTTTTTACCCTTTGACTGGCTGTGGTAGTTCACCGAGAAAGGTACCCTGTGGCAAATCACTGTTGGAGTTATTTCGCACGTCATGGAACTGGAACTGGATACGTGACTATTACGTTGTGTGTTTGGGGTAACCGTGTGGAATCTACCAGTCTGTCTACCCTTGCCTGGGTGGTGATTCCCTTGAAGAGGGTTCCGTTTGTTATAAGCTTCTGTTGGTGATAATCCGTACGTGGGTTAGGTTTGAGTATCCGGTGGCCACCACTTTAGGATGTCCCGTAGCTGAATTCGGGTGTGGTTCCACTGGTGTTGAAAGGATATTCGTTGAAGATCACTGTCAGTGATACTTCGTGTGTGGATTGGAACAACATCGGAGATAAATCCTATTGCTATTCTTATTGTATTGCTGTCGTGGAATATGTGGACTATCGACGTAATTGCCTTCTCACAACATTCGCCTTTCGATTACAAATATCTGCCTCATAACAACAATAACAAGTCTGTGCATTTGAAATGAACTGAACTTTCTTATGTACCATCTAACCCTAACTCTTGCCACCTGAGCCTGAATAAGTTTGGGAACTTTATCTATACACCTATATATGCATAACACTGCTGTCATTTGATCACCTGGTTAAGTTACGATGTTTAGTAGTTACTAATAAAGATGCTGGATTTTAATATCATAAACGGACTCCAGGTGTGTTCTATTGCTGCTGATACTTTTTTAGTGTTGCGTGCATGTAACCGATACCTTCCCCAGGGTTGCATATACATAACAGATTGACTAGGTTTGCAGGGACCCCTCTTCAAACATTGAAGATTCACAAGCAAAATGTCCTCTTATCAAATTGTTTTTTCTCAATAAGATGAAATTGGTCAAGGAGTATTGTCGCAATCCAATAAAAATGAGTACAGTCTGGGACTGGAGGGCGATGCACAAGTTGAAGGCAGCACATCGAAAATATCACACTTCACTTCAAAAACCGGCAGCCCAGATTTTCAGCCCTATATAATGGTTTCTGGATTTAAATTTTGGATTTCTAAGGGTATTTTCCATGTAGGAGATTTGTTTGATGAAGGAACGATGATGTCTTTTAGTCAAATAGTACAGAACTTTAACATACACAACAAAGACCTTTTTCCTATTATTTCATTTAAGAGATTATATACAGAAGTAAACATAATTTTAACTGATTTCGATAGTTCTAACATAGAAAAGCGAGTGTTTTCTTCTAAGCGTGAAATCTCCATTAGTACTTTAAACAGCATCCTGAGGGAATGTTCTTGTGGAGAGGCTGAGCAGCTGGGAAGGGTCTTTGAGGAAGAGCTGGGAGTAGAAATTACAGCTGAAACATGGGAAGACATCTGTGATAATGCAAATAAAATTTCAGTTTGCAATTGAACTCAACCATTGCAACTCAGAATTCTGCATTGAGCCCATCTGACACAAGATCGTCACTCGAAATTTAAGACGGGGGCTTCTCCAATGTGTTCTAAATGTAAAGTAAATACTAGAACTTTCTCCCACTGTCTTTGAACTTGTCCCAAACTGCAGGCATACTGCAGTGATATTTTGGGTGAAATAGAAAAGATTCTGAAGGTGCAGCTTGAACTGGACTCAGTGTCTTTTCTCTTAGGTTTACCCAACAGGGGAAAAAAAAATACACTTTTTTAAGATCCTTACTTTTTTGTGCGAGGAACAACTTTTTCCTTTGTTGGATATCCTATAAGGCCCCTGGACTTCTTATTTTTGGTAAATTAATCATTGACTTTTTCCTTTAGACTTTTTGACATGTATGGTACACTCAAAACAAATAGTTATTTTATAAAACATAACAACATTTTCTGCAGTATGTAGGTGTAAACCTGTCTGCTATACTAGGAAGGGCTTTTGTATCGGATGTTGTGGTGATGTCTATATTTTGATGGAAGTGATCTGATTGATGATATCTGTGAGGGGAAGAAATGTAAGTGTAAATGTATCTGGAAATTGAAAGTTTTGTTATGCTGAGCAAAAAAAAGCAGTTCAAATTCTCTGACTGGAAGATTGTTCAAGGTGGCCTTGAGAAAGAGAACCTACAGGTAAAGAAGGAGGGGGAAAAGAGGGTGAACGAAAGGACGGGTTACGACGTGAGCTGATACAGATTAAAATATACTCCAAGCTCAGGCAGATCCCCCAGGTAGCAGGGGTAACAGGTTAGGCTCAAAGTTCAATTTAACATGGCGGGACGTGGAATGCAAAGGGGATTTCTCTGCGGTAGCGAGGACAGTGATGCCATCGGGATCAGCTGTAAACAGCTGTTTTGTAACTTGAAGGCAACACACACCAAATGGAAAAGAGTGAACTGTTGACAGGACTCTGATGAAGTTTCTCGGCCCAAAACGTCGACAATTTACTATTTTCCATACATACTGCCAGACCTTCTGAATTCCTCCAGCATTTGGTGTGAGGAAAAGAGTAAACAGTCGATATTTTGGGCCGAAACTCTTCATGTGGATCTGATTCTGAGGTGTTGTTTTGTATTTCGAAGATCCATAGATTTTCTCGTGTTTGTTTTGTAACTCGGTTGCCCACATCGTTTCCATTTACCCACCTGGGGGGATACAATAGGGAGTATGAAGGCATTTGTATTGACACACCTTACAATATTTATATCTAACGTTTAATGAGTTTGAAAATCCGATTCAGTGGGTATTTCAACGCATTCTTTAGTTCCTCTCAGAATTTGCTCTGAGTCAGGGTGTAAATACACGTGTTGGTGCAGGAACTGACAATCTGCAACGTTGCCGATGTGTGTAGTGTGATGTAACGGGGATCCGTGACAGAATCAACAAAACTCTTTGAAATCCGTTGAGCGATATAAAATGCCACCAGTGTTCCCCACAACAATAGGAAAGTGCCGGTGATGCTGAAGAGCAAAACGATGGATTTGCGTCGGTTCTCCATCTCCAGGTCCTTGTCATTCTCTCCACTCTTTTGTCCCCGGAGCCCCTGCGGGCTCGACTGGCCGCTAGAATCCAACTGACAGTCAGAATATTGAACAGTAAAATCAGAAAGAATGATATACAAGGGGTTAAATCCGGTGAAACATCTCAAATGCCGACCATGAGGGAGAGGTTTTGTAGCTTGGTGTAAAAACACATTCCCAGGAAACACTGTCAATTATGCCTTTAGACCCGTATACAAAGCCCCAGGAGACAGTCTCCAAACAGGCCAGCACACTCACTGTCCCGATAACCACAGCCGCCGTTCTCTCGGTGCAATATTTTGTTTTCAGCTTCTCACAGAAAATAGCCACAGATCGATGGACTGTGAAAGCGACAGTCAGCCAGACTGAGGTCGCAGTGCTCACAAAAAAAACAACCATAGATCGAATCTGCACACAGGAGTGATTCGCAGGAATGACTGAGGAAAATAAATCACAACAGTCCACTTCATCAGCGGATCGGAGATAACGATTAGGAAGTCGGCCGCTGCCATTCCCAGCAGGTAGCGAGTGACACATTTGGAGAGACCGCACTTTCCCCGGGATAGGATCACAATCGCCACCAAGTTCGCTGGAAGAGAGACAGGGATCAGCAAGTTGAGAAAATACTGAGCAGAAGCCGATGCAGCAGTTTGAGGGGATCCTGTAATATTTCCTCTTTATTGTTACATTTAGCGGTGGGAGGGTGGCGAGAGGGCGCAGAAACAGACAAAGACCTTACACATTAAAACAAAATCATTATGATCTGAATACGGATTCCTTACTGATGGCCGAAATGTGAAGTGGCAGTGGAAATCTAAAACTGGGTGACAACCTCCTGCGAGTCAGTACTGGATGGAACATTTTCTAGCGGCGCCTTCTGCTAATCGTCTGGATGAAATGAATAAATCCGGACGCTAATGACGGGATTCTTCCATTAGACAATCATTAACTTCCATGACGATCCCTGTCAGCGACAGAACAGGCAAAAGATGGAACAAAAACAGGAAATGCTGGAAACGCTCATCCAGGCAAACAAGAATATATAGGAAAACAGTTAAAGTATCTCTCCTCAGAGAGACCCCTGACACGTGTGTTAACTGGTTTCTCTTTCCATACAAGCTGCTTGGGGCTTAATGTTTCCAGCATAACCCGAGTATGATTCCTATTCCAGCATTTGCCACCTCACGGACTTTACAGCAGAACATTTCCTGATTCCAACAGATATAGCGCAATCTGAGACAACCTGTCAAACAGACATGACGCCAACCACTGTATCCATCACAGGGAAGCGCGGGAGAGGAATTCAACGTCGAGCAGCAAACTCGGTGCCGTAGTCAGATGTTTGTAACAGTGTCAGATGTAGATATAATATAAAACATTTCACAGTATTGATAACGATGAAGCACCACATCTTATTAATTGGCTTAGCAACGGCTTCTGTCTGCTTTGCCTCCAGTCATATTGCAGACATCCACTGGGGCTCCACAGGGGACTGTCTTGTCTCCATTTCTCTTCACCATTTACACCTCGGACTTCAACTACTGCACAGAGTCTTGTCACCTTCAGAAGTTTTCTGATCAGTCTGCCATAGTTGGATGCATCAGCAAGGGAGATGAGGCTGAGTACAGGGCAACGGTAGGAAACATGGTGTGAGCAGAATTATCTGCAGCTTAATGTGAAAAAGACTGAGGAGCTGGTGGTAGACTTGAGGAGAGCTAAGGTACCGGTGATCCCTGTTTCCATTCAGGGGGTCAGTATGGACATGGTGGAGGATTACAAATACCTGGGGATATGAATTGACAATAAACTGGACTGGTCAAAGAACACTGAGGCTGTCTACAAGAAGGGTCAGAGCTGTCTCTATTTCCTGAGGAGACTGAAGTCCTTTAACATCTGCCGGACAATGCTGAGGATATTCTACGAGTGTGTGGTTGCCAGTGCGATCATGTTTGGTGTTGTGTGCTGGGGCAGCAGGCTGAGGGTAGCAGACACCAACAGAATCAACAAACTCATTCGTAAGGCCAGTGTGTTGTGGGGATAGAACTGGACTCTCTGACGGTGGTGTCTGAAAAGAGGATGCTGTCTAAGTTGCATGCCATCATGGACAATGTCTCCCATCCACTACATAATGTACTGGGTGGGCACAGGAGTACATTCAACCAGAGACTCATTCCACCGAGATGCAACACAGAGCGTCATAGGAAGTCATTCCTGCCTGTGGCCATCAAACTTTACAACTCCTCCCTTGGAGGGTCAGACACCCTGAGCCAATAGGCTGGTCCTAGACTTATTTCCTGGCATAATTTGCATATTACTATTTAACTATTTATGGTTTTATTACTATTTAATTATTTACGGTGCAACTGTAACGAAAACCAATTTCTCCCAGGATCAATAAAATATGACTATGACTATGGCTATTATTAAAAAAAACAGAACAGTTCCATCTTACAACACGGAACTAGTCACATTTGCTAAAGTATCACTACCAGTCGATGCTTTATTGTTGTACCAAACTCTGAAAGCTGCTCACATAAAAATGCAGACAATCAATTGATGAATCACCCTTATAAACACAATATTTGCAAATGCAATGTGCCTCCTACAAGACCAAAAGCACAGAGACAGGAACATCCCATTCTTGATCACAAACCGCTGCCTGGCCCACTCAGACCCACAGAAACTGGTCGATTCGCTGAATTCCTGCAGATGTTTGTTTTTAGATCCAAATCCCAGCATCTATAGTCCCGGTGTTTCCACTCCATTCTTGAAATGCCGAATACCGGGACTGGAATGTGACAGTTTAAACCAGCGGCAGAATCAATCACAACATTGGAATTCAACTTCAACATCCGCCCACGACAGCTGACACTGCGGCTTACCAGGAATTCCAAAGTCTAAAATAAAAGGAAAGTAAACGTCTTCTATCCGCCTGTTGACCGGATACACCATTTCAGTGCGAATCTGTGATTTTTGTTGTTCCTGTATTAACACCTCCGGCAGACAGCTGATGCATTCGAAGTGGCCTTGATTTATGCAGAGGATCTGTCTCCAGAGATACGAATATACACCTCACTATCTTGGTTAGTTATAGTTGCTTGAATAAACACTTCAATTCAATGCTATTGTCTCTAATGTAAATATTGGAGCGATTGGAAACAAATATATCAGCACTTTTTGGCATTACCTCAGCAGCGTCACTAGTGGAAATCAACCGATAGATTTAATTTCAAAACTGAGCTTCGTGACGGAGCAGCTACATTTGCAGATTTCATCTTTTTGTTGGCTAATTATTCATCTCTGAACGGAGACATGCGACACTGACCGATCCCTACCTCTGTCCCAGCAGTTTCCCATTTTGGACTGTCCTTCAGATTCTTCCTGGTGACACACACTCACTCACACACATGGACTGTCTGTCTGTCTGTCTGTCTGTCTCTCTCTCTCACACACACACACACACACACGGAACAATTGTACAATTGTGTTTCTATGTTATAGTGACTGTCCTGTTGTGCATTCTATTTATTATTAATTACTATAAATTGCACATTGCACATTGAGACATAGACGTAACAAAGATTTTTACTCATGTATATGAAGGATGTAATTGATAAAGTCAATACAATTCAAAACATACAAACACAAATTCGGACAAATATACAATAGAGAAACCGAGATCAGGATGGAACCGGTCAAATGAGCATGTTGCTGATGAACAAACAGGAGAAAATCTGCAGATGCTGGAAATCCAAGGCAACACAATGAACTCCGCTGATTCCTCCAGCATTTTGTGTGATGTAGCAGTCTTTAATGGGCATCTCAAATCTTGTCAAAGGACAAAAGAAATTGAGAAGAAATATTTCAGTCTGCAAAGGAAGAGGCAAATCGGCTACAGGAATAAATACAGTACTCAAAATAGGCAGATGAATGGATGCAGGAGATAAAACTGCGTAGATTGTATAAACACGGGAAAATCTGCAAATGCTTGAAATCCAATTTCCTCCAGCATTTTGTGTGTGATATTGGTGATCTAATAGTCTTTAATGAGTATCTCAAATGTCAAAAGAAATTGAGAAATATTTCAGTCGGCAAAATAATGAGCAACACACATAATCATTGCTGGTGAACACAGCAGGCCAGGCAGCATCTATAGGAAGAGGTGCAGTGGATGTTTCACATCCCTGCTCTTGTACTCTCGACCTCTCGAAATGAATGCTATAAATTGCATTTGTCTTCCTCACCACCAATTCAACCTGCAAGTTAACCCTTAGGGTGTTCTGCACAAAGATTCCCAAGTCCTTTTGCATCTCTGATTTTTTGGATTTTCTCCCCATATGGAAAATAGTTTGCACATTTATTTCAACTACCAAAGTACATGACCGTGCCTTTTCTAACATTATATTTCATTTGCCACGTTCGTGCCCAGTCTCCTAATCTATCTAAGTCCTTCTGCATCCTTTTACGTCCTTCTGCACCCCCCTGTTTCCTCAACACTAACTGCCACTCCACCAATCTTTGTATCATCTGCAAACTTGGCAACAAAGACATCTATTTCATCATCTAAATCATTATATACAGCATAAAAAGAATTGGTCCCAACACCGACCCCTGCGGATCATCACTAGTTACTGGCAGTCAACCTGACAAGGATACTATACTCCCACTAGCTGCATGCCTGTTCTTATCAGATGATTTTACAACTCGTTCTTTATTAACGTTTCCCTTATCTTACCCACAATACACGTTAAATTCACTGGTCCATAGTTACAAGGGTCAGCGCAGTCACCCTTCTTACATACCAGTAAAATGTTAGCCTATTTCAAGACCTTCAGGATTTTACCAATCTTAAGAGAATTTTGAATAATTCTTGTTAGGCCTTTGTATTTTCAATCCTAGACTAGTTTAAGTACCCTTGGATAGATGTTGTCTGACACTGAGATTTATTAACTTTCAGGCTTTTCACTTTCTAAGATCTCTGAGTCACTTTAAGGAACTTTATTTTTCCCTAAATTTACAGGCGTATTGCTAAAATCTTTGCAGGTGAACACTTCAGCAAAATAAGAGTTGAGAGTATCTGCTATGTCCTTCTCTGCATAATTTAATACCCCACTGTTATTCCAAATACACTTAACTTCCTACTTGACGTTTCTTTTACAACTCAAGTATTGACAAAGTCCCTTGGGATCAATCTTATCATTATCAAGAATATCCTTCTCAACCTGTCTTTGGCAATCACAATTTCCCACTTGACTATAGCTCTCATATTTACATATGCCTTATGGTTAAACTTTATGACTATTTTTACTGTAGTCCATATATAGATGTCACCCATGTACACAAGGAACAGTGTCCTACACCCAATGCCTGCACCATCCAGCTCGCCTTTGGACTCTGGAAGGAAACCGATGTGGTCACCTTCTATTTGCTCCATGCAACACTTGGCCTGTGGGCCTGATCTCCATGATCTTCATGATCTTCAATGGCAAGAGCGTAGCAGTTTTTAAGCGAGGTTCTCAGACAGTCAGCCTGAGTCCACTAGCACTTTTTGGAAACTTTTGCCTGTACCAGAGTCTATGAATTCTTGAAGTTAAAAGTGAGACAAAGGAATCCTGGTGGTTCCCCTGTGGCAGGGAAAGTAAAAGTCAGGCAGTGTGGTAGTGACAGGAGACTCAGTACTTAGTGGGGACAGGCAGGAGATACTGTGGCAGCAAAATAAACACAAGGATGGTGTGTTGCCTCCCTGGTGCTGGAGTCCAGGGTGTAGGGGTGCAGCTGTAGGATATTGTCAAGAGGAAGGGTGAAAAGCCAGAGGTCCTATTGCAAATTGGCGCCAATGTCATTGTCAAAGACTGAGAAGAGATCCTACGTACTGAGTGTATAGAATTAGGAAAGAGGCCTCTTTCCATCTGTCACCCATGTACACAAAGATCAGTATCTTGTGGCCAGAGAACACACCATCTATCTTGCCTTTAGTCTCTGGAAGGAAACCAGTGCGGTCTGCAATAAGGTATAATTGCAGTTCCACTCAGAGCTCCTCCCCAGACCCAGGACAGCACACAATGGCAATACCGCAATTTGTGAGCGTAATCACACTTACAGCAAAATATTCTCAACCGGCCACAATTTGACAACTCCACTGGTCCTGGGATCGCTGAGATTTGCTCCCGGAATCAGGCACTGGCTCTCGCTGCTCTTCATCCTAGACCGAACTTCGTATTCTGACCGTGAACTTGGGCTCTGTCTCTGCAGGAAATAGCTGTTATTGGTTTGGCCCTGACCATATCCACAGTAAATGCATTACCTCATATCGCCACTTTCCTCCTCATTCCCAAGTACGCGAAGGACACTACCTTGTAGCCAGTGAATGGACCATCCAACTCGCCTTTAGTCTCTGGAAGGAAACCAATGCAGCCACCGACTATTCGCCAGTCAGCATGAGTCCACCAAAAATTTTGCTAACGTTTGCCTGTACCTGATTCAATGACATAAAGACAGACATAAAGATATGGAAGGCACTGGCGTGGAGGGCTGCGAACAACATGAAGGAAATCTGGAAGTCGAACCTGACCAGAGGGCTGAAAAAGAGGATTTTCATTGCAGTTATAGAGTCCACTCTCATGTACGGATGCGAGACGTGGACACTCACTAAGACGATGCAAAAGTATCTAGATGGTTGCGATACACGAATGCTCCGGATGGCTCTTGACGTGAACTGGCCACAGCACATGATGAACTTCGAACTCTATAACAACCTACCGATGCTCACCACTAAAATCGAGGCGAGAAGACTGCAACTAGCGGGGTACTGTCTACGCCACCCCAAGCTATCTGCCAGCCTAGTCACCATATGGGAGCCCAAGCACAGGAGGATGAACCCTGGGCACCCTCCCAAGACTATGGCCAACACGCTCCGAGAAGACAGCGGCGTGGCTAGTGTAGATGAACTGAACAGACTGATGAGGGAGAGGGAGAAGTGCCCGATGCCGGCCCCCTGGGCCTGAGTTGACGTAGTAGTAGTAGTAGTGATTCAATGATTTTTTTTAAGTTATAAATGAGATTTTGAAACCCTGGTGGTTCCCTTGTGGCAGGGAAACATACACTCATGCAGTGTTTTAGTGATTGGGAACTTGATAGTTAGTGGTACAAACAGGAGATACTGTGCACACAATAGAGACTCCAGGATGCTGTGTTGTCTCCCGGGTGCTCGGGTCCAGATGTATCAGGGTGGCTGCAGGATATTCTCAAGGGGAAGAGTGAACAGCCAAAGCTCGTGGTGCATAATGGCACCAATGTCATTACCAAAAAAGGAGATGAGGTTCTAGAGACTGAGCATATAGTGACAGGAAATAGGGTGAAGAGAAGGTAATAATTTCTGGATTACTCCTGGTGCCATGGGCGAGTGTAGCTAGGAATGGGCTTATAGCATATTTGAATGAGTGACTGAGGAGATGGTGCAGGGGGCAGGGTTCACGCTCGGATCATTGGAACCTTTCACTGGTCAAGGACTGATCTGTAGAACAGGGACGGGTTGCACCTGAACTGGAGGGGAACTAATATGCTGGCTGGGAGTTTTCAGAGGGTTTAAACTAGTTTTGCAGGGGGCTGAGAAATGGAACACCAGGTCAGTAAGTGAAGGATTGGACCCGAAGGTAGATATCAGTGAAAGTATGGCCAGGCAAAATCATATTAACAGGTATTCTGAGACACATAGTTTCAATGGTGTGTATTTGAATGTCAGGAATGTTATGGATAAAGGTCAATAACATAAAACATGGATCAGTACATGGAACTACAATGTTGTGGCCATTACAGAGACTTTGTTGAGAGATGGGCAGGGCTGCATGATTAATCTACCAGGCTTTTGAGGTTTTTGAAAAGATAGAGAAGGAGGTAAAAGAGGAATGAGTTGGACTACCAGTCGGGGACAATATTACAGCTGCACTCAAGGGAGAACTAGAGGAGGGTTCAAACGTTGAGTCCATTTGGGTAGAACGCAAGAACAGGAAGGGTGCAATCTAACTAATGGGATTGTACTACAACCTAGTCAAGCCGCTTGCATTGAGTTCAAACTCATTGTCTTTCCTCTCTTTTGTCTGTATTCCTGTCTATCCTGTTTACCGAATTAGCTCTCATTGGCAACAGTATTATCTCCTGCTCACGGTCACACTGACTGCAACTCACATTTACACTATTCTGCACATCACTCACAAATCTACAGGATACTGGTTCCCCTCCAGTTCAGAAGCATATAACCATATAACAATTACAGCACGGAAACAGGCTATCTCGGCCCTTCTAGTCCGTGCCGATCCCCTACTCTCACCTAGACCCACCGACCTGCACTCGGTCCATAACCCTCCATTCCCTTCCTGTCCATATATCTATCCAACTCAACTTTAAACGACAACATCGAACCTGCCTCAACTACTTCTGCTGGAAGCTCGTTCCACACAGCTACCACTCTCTGAGTAAAGAAGTTCCCCCTCATGTTACCCCTAAACTTCTGTCCTCTAATTCTCAACTCAGAATCTATCTCTTCTGTACATGTCGCTCTACCACAGATGAAATAGCAATGATTCAAGAACTTCAATCTTGCTCCATGCCTCAGCCCCTCAGTGACATATTCATCTGAATCATCATTCTATTTTTATCCTCACCAATATGTGGCACAACGTGTAATCTCGAGATTACTGCTCTGAAAGTTGAGCTTTTTAAGTTCTGTCCTAATTCCCCCTATTCACTTTGTAGAAGTTCAACCCTCTTTTTACCATGTTTTTTTTTTTGGCATTTGATAAGGTTGCCCCATGCAAGGCTCCTTTAGACTGTATGGAGGCATGGAATACAAGGAGACCTTCTTTGTGGATCTAGAATTGGCTTGCCCACAGAAACAAAGGGTGATTGTAAATGCTTCATATTCTCCATGGTGGTCGGTGACCCATGATTTTCCACAGGAATCGATTCTGGGACCTATCCTCTTTGAAATTTTTATAAATGACCCGGATGAATTAGTAGAATGGTGGTAAGCTTACTGATGATACCAAGGTTGGGGTTACTGTGCTTTGTCTGGAGGGCTCTCAGTGATTAAACTGGACATTTATAGGATGCAGAACTGGGCTGAGAAGTGGTAGATGGATTTTAACCAAGAGAAATGTGAAGTGGTTAATTTGGTATGTCCAATTTGAGGACAGAATATAATTTAAATGGTAAGACTCTAGGCAGTGTAGAAGATCTGAAAGATCTTGGAGTCCGTTTCGATAGGACACTGAAAACTGCAGATTGACAGTGTTGTTAAGAAGGCGTATGTTCTGCTGTCATCAACCATGGGATTGAGTCCAAGAGTTGTGAGGTCATGTTATAGCTATATAAGACCTTGGTCCGACCCCACTTGGGTGTGTTGTGATCAGTGTGGAGAGCTGTCAGAGGTTACAATGGGACATTGATAGGATGCAAATCTGGGCTGAGAAGCGGCAGATGGAGTTCAACCCAGATAAGTGTGAGGTGCTTCATTTTGGTCGCTCAAATACGATGGCTGAATATGGTATTAATGGTAAGACTCTTGGCAGTGTGGAGGAACAGAGGGTTAGGGTTGCGAGACGGTGTGGTCTGAGTCCATAGGGCACTCAAAGCTGCTACTCAGGTTGACTCTGTGGTTAAGAAGGCATATGGTGCATTGGCCTTCATCAATCCTGGGATTGAGTTTAAGAGTTGAGAGGTAATGGTGCAACTATATAGGACCTGGTCAGACCCTACATGGAGTACTGTGCTCAGTTCTGGTCACCTAACTATAGGAAGGGCGTGGAAACCATAGGAAGGGCGCAGAGGAGACTTACAAGGATGTTGTCTGAATTGGGGAGCATGCCGTATGAGAATAAGTTGAGTGAATTCTGCCCTTTCTTCTTGGAGCGATGGAGGATGAGAGGTTACTTGATAGAAGTGTACAAGATAATGAGAGGCATTGATTGTATGGATAGTCAGAGGCTTTTCCCCAGGGCTGAAATGGTTAACACGAGAGAGTTTTAAAGTGCTTGGAAGTAGGTACAAAGGAGATGTCGGGGGTATGTTTTTTTTACGCTGAGAGTGGTGAATGAGTGGAGTGGTAGAGGCGGAAACGATATGGTCTTTTAATAGACTCTGGATGGCTACATGGAGGTTAGGAGAATACAGGGCTATGGTTAAAGCCTAGGTAGTTGAAAGGTAGGGACATGTTCAGCACAGCTTTGTGGGCCGAAGGGCCTGTATTGTGCTGTATGTTTTCTATGTTTCTACCTATATTAATTTACTGGATGACCTCAACCTTGTGACATTCTGCCTAATGAGCAATGCAGCTCCCCAACCTCATTCACCTCCCTCTGGACTGTTTGAATCATCTGAATCCTGGAATATTTAGCTATCACCCCTGCCTTTCTCTCAGCTAGATCTTTGTAGTGGCTAATTTACTGTGTCACAGAGTAATATTCGCTACAATTACGTCTGCCTTAACTGTACTATACCTTGCACTGAAATAAACACACTTCAGCCCCTTGGAGCCACTGTGCTCATTAACAATGCCCCATCTTGACTTCTTGATGGGGTTTCTCGACCTCGTCTCTACTTTTTGCTCAATGCTACTTACTGACCTGTACCTCTGGTTCCCACCCATCCCCTTCCTCCACACACATGCCAAATGAGAAAACTCTGCAATGCTGCAACAAAACTCCCTGGCAGAATATTAGCTCCCCTCAGTACAGGTGTAACCCATCCTCCTTACACCAGTCCCACCTATCCTGGAAAACAACGCAGTGATCTGTGTACCTGATGCCATCAGTCTCGCACCAGATTGTTAGCCATACATTTCACCTTACACCTTACAATCTCTTAGCTCAAAAGCATGTGGCCCCTGAATTAATCCTGAGATCACCACCCCAGAGTCCTACTACTTAAATTTCTACCCAACTGCCCAGATGGTATTTGCAGGACCTTCCCTCTGTTGTAAGTTCTAATAAGGAACACAACCTCTGGCTGCTCCCCCTGCCCTGGCATGATGTAGGTAACACTCATTTCAACAGATACTCTCGACTGTGTCCCCCACTCCCTCCCCGCTAAAGTATTTTGCTGCATGTCATTCCATTCCTGTATATTCATGTATTTATCTGATTGCCTCTTTGTAATGAGAATTGTTTTAACAGTCAGTCAGTGTTCTTTCTTATTTCAGCTCAGGGTATTTACATATGTGTTTGAAAACAAAGGAATTTTGAGAACATCTTTTGGTATCCTGCTTTATACAGGTATTCCTGTCATTTTGAGGACATCTTTCTCTGTGCAACAGATTGACGGTGGATATGCAATGGCAAGCATTTAAAGGTTGCATGGATGAACTACAACAATTGTTCATCCCAGTTTGGCAAAAGAATAAATCAAGGAAGGTAGTGCACCCGTGGCTGACAAGAGAAATTAGGGATAGTATCAATTCCAAAGAAGAAGCATACAAATTAGCCAGAGAAAGTGGCTCACCTGAGGACTGGGAGAAATTCAGAGTTCAGCAGAGGAGGACAAAGGGCCTGATTAGGAAGGGGAAAAAAGATTATGAGAGAAAACTGGCAGGGAACATAAAAATGGACTGTAAAAGCTTTTATAGATATGTAAAAAGGAAAAAACTGGTAAAGACAAATGTAGGTCCCCTGCAGACAGAAACAGGTTAATTGATTATGGGGAGCAAGGACATGGCAGACCAATTGAATAATTACTTTGGTTCTGTCTTCACTAAGGAGGACAAAAATAATCTTCCAGAAATAGTAGGGGACAGAGGGTCCAGTGAGATGGAGGAACTGAGCGAAATACATGTTAGTAGGGAAGTGGTGTTAGGTAAATTGAAGGGATTGAAGGCAGATAAATCCCCAGGGCCAGATGGTCTGCATCCTAGAGTGCTTAAGGAAGTAGCCCAAGAAATAGTGGATGCATTAGTGATAATTTTTCAAAACTCGTTAGATTCTGGACTAGTTCCTGAGGATTGGAGGGTGGCTAATGTAACTCCACTTTTTAAAAAAGGAGGGAGAGAGAAACCAGGGAATTTTTGACCGGTTAGCCTAACGTCGGTGGTGGGGAAACTGCTGGAGTCAGCTATCAAGGATGTGATAACAGCACATTTGGAAAGCGGTGAAATGATCGGACAAAGTCAGCATGGATTTGTGAAAGGAAAATCATGTCTGACGAATCTCATAGAATTTTTTGAGGATGTAACTAGTAGAGTGGATAGGGGAGAACCAGTGGATGTGGTATATTTGGATTTTCAAAAGGCTTTTGACAAGGTCCCACACAGGAGATTAGTGTGCAAACTTAAAGCACATGGTATTGGGGGTAAGGTATTGGTGTGGGTGGAGAATTGGTTAGCAGACAGGAAGCAAGGAGTGGGAATAAACGGGACCTTTTCAGAATGTCAGGCGGTGACTAGTGGGGTACCGCAAGGCTCAGTGCTGGGACCCCAGTTGTTTACAATATATATTAATGACTTGGATGAGGGAATTAAATGCAGCATCTCCAAGTTTGCGGATGACACGAAGCTGGGTGGCAGTGTTAGCTGTGAGGAGGATGCTAAGAGGATGCAGGGTGACTTGGATAGGTTGGGTGAGTGGGCAAATTCATGGCAGATGCAATTTAATGTGGATAAATGTGAAGTTGTCCACTTTGGTGGCAAAAATGGGAAAACAGATTATTATCTGAATGGTGGCCGATTAGGAAAAGGGGAGGTGCAACGAGACCTGGGTGTCATTATACACCAGTCATTGAAAGTGGGCATGAAGGTACAGCAGGCGGTGAAAAAGGCGAATGGTATGCTGGCATTTATAGCGAGAGGATTCGAGTACAGGAGTAGGGAGGTACTACTGCAGTTGTACAAGGCCTTGGTGAGACCACACCTGGAGTATTGTGTGCAGTTTTGGTCCCCTAATCTGAGGAAAGACATCCTTGCCATAGAGGGAGTACAAAGAAGGTTCACCAGATTGATTCCTGGGATGGCAGGACTTTCATATGAAGAAATACTGGATGAACTGGGCTTGCACTGGTTGGAATTTAGAAGATTGAGGGGGGATCTGATTGAAACGTATAAGATCCTAAAAGGATTGGACAGGCTAGATGCAGGAAGATTGTTCCCGATGTTGGGGAAGTCCAGAACGAGGGGCCACAGTTTGAGGATAGAGGGGAAGCCTTTTAGGACCGAGATTAGGAAAAACTTCTTCACACAGAGAGTGGTGAATCTGTGGAATTCTCTGCCACAGGAAACAGTTGAGGCCAGTTCATTGGCTATATTTAAGAGGGAGTTAGATATGGCCCTTGTGGCTACGGGGTCAGGGGGTATGGAGGGAAGGCTGGGGCGGGGTTCCGAGTTGGATGATCAGCCATGATCATAAGAAATGGCGGTGCAGGCTGAAGGGCCGAATGGCCTACTCCTGCACGTATTTTCTATGTTTCTATGTTTCTATATCTATCCTGTACCTTGTGAAATAATCCCAGAAACTTCAGCCATCTCTTCACTGCTCTAATCACTGCCAAGATCGTTCTCCAGTGTCCTCTGGGCAAGGTCCTCTCTCTGCCTCTGTAAATCTCTTTATTGCATATTTGTGAGTTATGCTTCACCCTCTCAAATTGCCACACGAATTCAATCATATTATGGTCACAGCCTCGTAAGGGTTCGGTT
Source organism: Mobula birostris (assembly GCF_030028105.1). Taxonomy (NCBI): domain Eukaryota; kingdom Metazoa; phylum Chordata; class Chondrichthyes; order Myliobatiformes; family Myliobatidae; genus Mobula; species Mobula birostris. The sequence goes on from NC_092397.1 coordinate 36,358,615, forward strand.
ACTTTAAGTTCCCTTATGATATCGGGGCTGTTACGTATCATCCAATCTAAAGATAGATTTTCCCTGAGATTTTCAATCACAAACTGCTCTAAAAAGCCATCTCGTAGGTATTGAACAAATTCCCTTTCTTGTAATTCAACACCAACCTGATTTTCCCAGTCCCCTTCCATACTGAAGTTACCCATTAAAATTGTGGCATTACCCTTCTTTTCAGAATCAGAATCAGGTTTATTATCACCCGCATGTGACATGAAATTTGTTAACTTAGCAGCAGCAGTTCAATGCGATACATAAGAAAGAAGAAGAAAAAAACTGAATAATTAAGTAAATCAATTACAGTGTACGAATATTGAATAGATTAAAATCATGCAAAAAACAGAAATAATATATATTAAAAAAGTGAGGTGGTGTCCAAGTGTTCAATCTCCATTTAGGAATCAGATTGCAGACGGGAGGAAGCTATTCCTGAATCGCTGAATGTGTGCCTTTCGGCTTCTGTACATCCAGCCTGATGGTAACAGTGAGAAAATGGCACGCACTGCATGCTGAGTTCCTTTATAATGGACGCTGCCTTTCTGAGACGCCGATCCTTGGAATATCCTGGGTAGTTTATGGCTAGTACCCAAGATGGATCTATCTAAATTTACAACCCTCTGTGACTGGTTCGGAAGTTGATGAAAAAAAAATCTTGAGAGGCAAGATTTATGAACATTTGGTGAGGCATAATATGATTAGGAATAGTCAGCATGGCTTTGTCAAAAGCAGGTTGTGCCTTACGAGACTGATTGAATTTGTTGAGGATGTGATGAAACACATCGATGAGGGGAGAGCAGTAGCTGTAGTGTATATGGATTTCAGTAAGGTATTGGACAAGTTACCCCATATAAGGCTTATTGAGAAGGTAAGTAGGATCCAAGGGGACATTGCTTGTGGAAAGCATAGACAGGGTGCAGAGGATATTTACAAGGATATTTCCTGGATTTAGGATTACTCCTTATGAAAGCAGGTGAATCAACTTGGCCTTTTCTCCTTGGAGCGATGGAGGATGAGAGGTGACCTGACAGAGGTGAATAAGATGTTGAGAGGCATTGATTGTGCGGATAGTCAGAGGCTTTTTTTTCCCAGGGCCAAAGTGGCTGACCTGAGATGGAACAGTTTTAAAGTGCTTGGAAGTAGGTACAGAAGAGACGTCGGGGTAAGTGTTTTTGCACAGAGAGTGGTGAGAGCGTGGAAAGGGCTGCCTGCAATGGTGGTGGAGGCAGTTACAATGGGGTATTTTAAGAGACTCCTGGATAGGTACATGGAGCTTAGATAATTTCTATAGTAAGGACATGTGAGGCACAGCTTTGTAGGCCGAAGGGTCTGTATTGTGCTGTAGGCTTTTTAACTTCTTTCTATCAGGTGCAGTAGTGCACCCATTCCCCCCGCCCCCACCACTTGCAAGACGGTGATGTAGCCTGTCAGAATGTTCTCCACGGTACATCTATAGAAGTATTTGAGTGTATTTGTTGACATACCAAATCTCTTCAATTTTTTAATAAAGCATAGCTGCTGTCTTGCCTGCTTTATAACTGCATCGATATGTTGGGACGAGGTTAGATCCTCAGAGATCTTGACATCCATGAACTTGAAACTGCTCACGCTCTTAACTTCTGATACCTCTGTGAGGATTGGTATGTGGTCCTTCATCTCTTTCTGAAGTAGCGTCCACAATCAGCTCTTTTATCCTACTGACATTGAGTGCCGCGTTGTGCAGTGAAGCTACTTCACTAGTTGGCATTCCTTATACCTGTATGCCCTCTCGTTACCACCTGAGATTCTATCAAACATGGTTGTATCATCAACAAATTTATAGATGGTATTTGAGCTATGCCTCGTCACACAGTCGTGGGTATAGAGAGAGTGGAGCAGTGGACAAAGAACACACTCTTGAGGTTCACCAGTGTCGATTGTCGAGCATGAGGAGATGTTATCACCAATCCGCACAGATTGTGGTCTTCCGGTTAGGGAAAGGAGGATCCAATTGCAGAGGGAGGTACAGGGGCCAATGTTCTGCAACTTCTCAATCAGGATTCTGGGAATGATGGTATTAACTGCTGAGCAATAGTTGATGAACAGCATCCTGACATCGGTGTTTGTGTTCTCCAGGTGGGCTAAAGCTGTGTGAAGAACCATTGAGATTGTATCTGCCGTTGAACTATTGTGGCGATAGTCAAATTGCAAAGTGTCCAGATCATTGCTGAGGCAGAACTTCAGTCTAGTCATGACCAATTTCTCGAAGTATTTCATCACTGTATATGTTCGTGCTACCAGGCGATAGTCATTAAGGCAGATCACATTATTCTTCTTAGGCACTGGCATAGTTGTTGCCTTTTAGAAACAACTGGGAACTTCTGCCCGTAGCAATGGGAGGTTGAAAATGTCCTTGAATACTGCCACCAGGTGGTTGGCACAGGTTTTCAGAACATTTCCAGGCTCTCCATCGGGACCCTCCACCTTCAGCGGGCTCACCCTCTTTAAAAACAGCTTAACATCGGACTCAGAGACAGAGATCACTGGGTCATCAGGTGCAGCAGGCAACTTCACAGCTGTAGTTATATTCTCCTTTTCAATGCGGGCGAGTTCATCTGGTAGTGAAGCTCTTAGCTTTCACTTTGTATGAAGTCATGTCTGGCAAACACTGCCAGAGTTACCATACATCCAATGTCACCTCCAAACTCATTCAAAATTGTTTCTTCGCCCTTGATATACCCCGCCGCAAACCATACCTGGTTTTCTGATGCAGGCCTTGATCGCCAGAGTTGTATGCCATAGATCTAGCCTTCAGCAGACGACGTACCTCCTGGTTCATCCACGGCTTTTCGTTTGGGAATGTAAGTACATGACTTTACAATCTCAACCCCACATTTTGGCTACTATAAGGAGACCTATTTTCGACGACCAGTTTTTACCCTTTGCAATTTCTTAAATCCGCCCACAAAGATTCAACATTCTCTGACCCTATGTCACCTCTATCTAAAGATGTAATTCCATCTTTTACTAGAGGAGCCACATCACCGCCTGTGCCACCCTTCCTATATTTTGATACAAAGTATATCATTTGATGTTACACTCTCAACTATGGCCTTCTTTCAGCCATGACTCAGTGATGCCCACAACACCAAACTGACCAGTCTCTAATTGTGCCATGAGTTCATTCACATTATACCAAGTGCTACGCACATTTAAATACATCACCTTCAGTCCTGAATTATTTGTCCTTTTAAATGTTGTTCCTGTGGTACAATTTAACTCTTTGCTCTGTTTGGATTTGTACCCAATCATTACTTGTTCTTCTTTACATTCATGTTATACTCATCATCTACTTGTAAACCTGTTGGGTTACGCTCAGCTCTGTCATAATGGTTCCCAGTATATGGAACAAACCGTAGAACAGTACAGCACAGGAACAGACTGTTTGGCCCATAATATCATGTCAAACCATCTGAAAAGTAAATCAGTAAACCCCCAAAAACTAATCTTTCTGACCAACACAAAGTCCACCTCACCCCATCCTCCTCATATCAATGTACCTATCTCAACATCCCGTAAAAGCCCCTGATGTATTTAACTCCACCACCATAATTGGCATCCGGCACTCTCTGAGTTAAAAAAAAAAGCATCTCCCTCACATCTCATCACCTCTCATCTTCAATGTATTAGACACTTTACCCTACGATAAAGACACCCCATGTCTAGTCGATCCGTCTCTGACATATAGTTATAAATCTCTATCTGATCTCCCCTCAGCCTCTGCTACTCCAAAGAAAACTACCAAGTTCGTCAGACCACTTATGTTAGCACATGCCCTGTAAACCAGACAGCATCCTAGTAAACTTCTGCTCCTTCTCCAATGCTCAATTCTCAAAATGGGTGAACTAGAACTATATTCGATAGTTCAAATGTGGCCTCAGTGGAGTCCTTTTACAGCTGAAACATCACTTCTTGAATTGAGCTCAGTAACTCAGCTAATAAAAGCAAGCATTTGATAAGCATTCTTAACCACAGATTGACCCGTGTAGTCACTTTCCAGGAGCTGTGAACTTGGACGTCAATCCTCTCTGTTCAGCAACACTGTTAAGGGTCTTCTCCTTAGCATTTAACTATTTGCTTTTGGTCTACCAAGTTGCAGCCCCTCACATTTATCCGTGTTCAGCTTGATCTGCCATTTCTCTGTCCTTAGCTGTGAATAATCTATATTACGCTGTATTCATTGCCAGTCTTCTTCATTATACACAACTGCACCACTATTGGTATAATTCACAAACTAACTAAAGCACCCATCTACATTTTGATTTCGGTCATCTTCATTTCATGGTAAAATTTTTTAAATTAATTATTATTGAAAATCAACAACAAATACATTAAAGTAATCAAGTGAACATGTCAATACGTACAATAAGAATTAAGTTAACAAATAAGTGATTAACAAAGCTAAACAATATATCAATAATAATAAGAAAAAAAATGTTAAAACTATTTTTTGGGAAAAGGAAAGGAGGAAAACAGAACCTCTACTAACTAAAAAAAAAACCTACTAAAAACAAACAAACAAACATTGGGAGCAGAACCCCAGAGCTATACACCATACAAGCTTCCATAAAAGAAAAACATCAATCCGCCAACCAAATCCATTTAAACAAGAATCTGAAGGGTCCATCAAAAGAACCCCACCTTTTCTCAAAGACAAATCGAGGATCAAAAGTCAGTTTCCAGGAGCTGTGACTTCTGATTTTCTCCAAACTAAGACATAACATCACCTGAGAGAACCATTGTATCAAAGTGGGGGCAGAGGCATCTTTCCATTTCAATAAAACAGCCCTTCTGGCCAATAATCTGACAAATGCAATTACGTAGAAATACCATAAATATATTGAGGGATTATACCGAACAAAACTGTCAATTTATTAGGTCGTTGGTTAATTTTTGAAACTTTAGAAATTGTAGAGAAAATACATTTCCAAAACTGTTTCAATACAGAACACGACCAAAACATATGTGTCAATGTAGTGGTCTCAGGTTTACATCTATCCCACTGACTTTCAACATTAGGAAATATTTTTGACAGTCTCTCCTTTGTCAAATAGTAACAATGTACAATTTTAAATAGAATTAGAGAGTGACTGGCATAAATCGAAGAAGATTTAACAAACTTCATAATTCGCAACCAATCCTCTGCTATCAAGGTCATGTTAAGTTGTCTTTCCCAATCTTGCTTAATCTTAAGTAAAGGATAATTGTACTGTTGTAATAGTAAATTATAAGTTTTCTCAATAAAACCTTTCACTAAAGGTTTCATTTTTAAAATAATGTCTAACCGGTCAGAATCTTGTATATATGGAAAATTACTTAAAGATTTTTGTATGAAATGTCTGACCTGAAGATATTGCAAGAAATGTGAGTACGAGAGAGAATATTTAGTTGCTAACTACTCAAAAGACATCAATTGGCTTTCTTGGAACAGATCCATGAAGGAATAGACCCCTTTATTCCTCCAAAGAGAAAAGGTAGGATCACTAAGTGAAGGTTTAAATAAATACTTTTGATAAATTAAACTAAGAAGGTTAAATTTTTTAAGATTATAAAAATTACGAAACTGGTACCAAATTCGTAATGACTGCTTAATCACAGGATATAAGTTTAGAATAGAAATTTTTGCTAATTTTACAGGTAAAGAAGCTCCTAATGACGAAGTTAAGTAAAATTGTTCACAGCTTTCAATTCCAAATCAACCCAAGGTGGTCCTTCATTTTTATCAGTCCAATATAACCAAGAGCATACATAACATATTGTTGTTCGTCCATCGTTGACGTCGAAGATGACCTCGACACCATAATGATGGTGTCGAGACTAGCGCGTGATTTGGATTTAAGCGAGGGAGAGTTGCGCAGCGTCAGCCAGACTCTCTCTTCCCAATTCCCATCTGGATCCAGTGGCAAGACAGAGTCTAGACGGCTGGAGATGGAACTAGGCGCAGTGTGACCAGGACGTCTTCTGTGTCTCGTACTGCTCTACACGTTCCACAACGCTTGCAGAGACCGCCTTCTTGACCATTGGACCTTCCATTGGTCTCGTCCGTTCAATCCGCCGGAGTCTGTCTTCACATGCTGGGATAGACAACTCCCTATCTCACCGAGGGTTTGAGACCCGTCGGCTACCCTCACCTGGTTTAGCCGGCTTGTCGAAGCCGTTGCCTGGGGTGTGGCCGCTGTCGCATGCAAACAGCTACGGGGAGCCACAGGTGAGAGCTGAGTGCCAGGTGGGGACCAAAGGTGGACTAACTGCCCTGAAAAGGACGCGACATGTTCCCCTACCAGAGGGGCTACCCCTCCCTGACACTCCATATACCCCACACATAATATATATTAACAGCCCAATAATACATTCTTAAATTAGGCAGAGCAAGACTTCCATCCTTTTTTAAATTTTTATAAATGATATTTTCCAATTCTTGGTCTTTTATTATTCCAAACAAAAGATGAAATGATAGAATCAGCCTGATATAAAAACTCCTTAGTTAGAAAAAAGGAATATTTTGAAATACATATGAAAATTGGGTAAAATCACCATTTTAACTGCATGAATTCGGCCAGCTAACGAAAGTGTAAGTGCATTCCATCTACAAAATAATTGCTTCATAACATCCTCTAAGGCAACCAAATTAGCTCTATAAAGGTCTCCATAATTTTTAGTGATGATAATACCTAAATATTTAAAAGAGTCCGTGACGTTACAAGGAATGTCATCATATATAGAAGCAGAATCATTTAGAGGAAATAATTCACTTTTATAAAAACAATGAATATCAATCGAGACAGGTTATATAAAAACAACCAAACATTTATTAAACACGGATAAACAATAAAAAAACAAACAAACACCTTAACCAGAAGTTAACCGCTATGTGGCTGTTCAACAAATCGTCACTCGGTACTGATTCTTAAAGCGACAAATGCGAAAACAGTTCTTAAAGCGGTAAATTCAAACACAGTTCTTCGAACAGTAAATTTTAAAGTCCAAGAGATTTATACAGTCAATTAGGAGAGACTTTCATGAAGTAACGAATTCCTCGAAGACATGGCGTCACTGCCACTCCCAGATGGAAACTGCCTTTTCCACAGGTTTCACGGCGACGGAAATAAAACGATTTTAAAGGCACTGACCTTCCTCCGCAGAAGAACCTTGCACAGCCTTCCTGCCACTTTCAGCAGAGTCTATCTCATGCAGATTACTCCTTCTTGAACGAATTCTGTAATGGTTGATTCTTTCCAAACCCGTCGAACGTTTCCTTCAGGGTCCCATCTTCACTCTCCAATGTTACTGAAAGGATACATTAATAAACCTAGCAGCGATTGTCATACTGCTGGCTCAGACTTCTGTACCTTATGTTAGAACATAAAACTCTGTTTAAAATCAAAACTCCGTCATAATGCAAATACACAGCGGAGCGGAGTACCTCATTAACGGTCAAACTGGAAAAACTAACAGCGTCATCAGAGGTCTTCCCTTTTATACTCGTGGTGAACATGAGGTCCTCACGTGACCTCACATCGGCGGGAAAACTACATCAGCTGACCTCCAAAAGACCATTCCATCATTCTGACAAGATCTCCTTGAGGTATGTAACACCTCCCTCCATAAAGAAATGGGTCTCTTAAAGAGCAAAATTTTGACAAATAACAATTTACACAAAAAAATACAAAGGTATAAAATTTACAACATACACAATATATAGTCTTACCTTTCAACACTTTACAAACTAATATACTGTAGGAGTGTTAGGAATGTTAAAATATCACTCCATAAAAAAACTTTTCATTGTACATTTAACATCTAGATAGACAATCAGCGATCACATTATCTTTACCCTTAATATGAGTAATCAAAATATTGTACTCCTGTAACATTAAACTCCAATTTAGTAATCTTCTATTTTTGTTTTTCATCTTATCAAAAACACCAATGGATTATGATTGGTATAAACTGTGAGTGGTTTATGAGTAGTACTAACATACACTTAAAAATGTTGTAAAGCCAAAACAAGAGATAATAATTTTTTTTTCTATTGTTGAATAATTTCTTTGATGGGCATTAAATTTCTTAGAAAAATAAGCTACTGGACGATCAACTTCTTCACCATCATCTCTTTGAAGTAACACTGCTCCTGCAGCTTCATCACTAGCATCTATAGCTAACGAAAATGGTTTTTCAAAGTCAGGAAATTTAAGTACAGGTTGACTACATATTATAGTTTCAATTTATCAAATGCCTCCTGACAAGCTTCTGTCCAAACAAACTTTTCATTTTTCTTCAAGAGATTAGTTAATGGAAGAGTAATGTTTGCAAAATTCTTACAAAATTTTCTGTAATATCCTACCATATTCAACAATCTTCTGAGAGTTTTTCTACTAGTTGGAGTGGGTACTTCTAAAATTGCCTGAACTTTCGTCTCAACAGGTGCTAATTTTCCCTGACCCACAACATAACCAAGGTAGGTCACTGTGGCATGGCCAAATTCACTTTTAGCTAAGCTAAGAGTTAAGTTAGCTTTTGAAAGTCTCTCAAATAGTTTCTCCACTGCAGTAGTATGGGCTTTCCATGTATTATTTCCTAACTAAATCATCAATATAGGCATCTGTATCTCTTAATCCCTGAATCACGCTATTAATCATCCTCTGAAAAGTACCTGGTATTTTTTTGGCATTCTTCATCCCAAATGGAAGAACATTATATTCTTATGTTATGTACCCCATAACTGTGTTGCCAAACCAGCAGAAATGGACCACTTAGTTGGAGTCTGGATTACTGGAACAAAGAAAGTTTTATTAAAGAAATAAGTAACACAGTACTCTAAATGTAAGGATATAAATGCAACGGGTTAGCAATGATAAAACACACGTGTACACAGAACTAGGATAATAGGAATCAATCAAGCTCTTTCGTAGTCTAGGGGTAAAATGATCAGTCTCAAGTGACGCAGAGTTCAGTTCAGCTCAGTACAGTTCGCAGCAATTGCTGTTGTGCCATTGGAGGGAGAGAGTGAGAGCGAATGATGATATGCAAACCGAATTCAGACAGACCTTGATGTTCCTGCACAGTTAGCTTTCGGGCGAGCCCTATTTTTAATGTCTTCTGAGGTCACCGACTGTGACCCCTCCGTTCCGGATATGTTCGTTCTTCCGCGGTGAACCCGGCACCCAGGCAAGGGCGGACACACACACCAGGTTTCTGCCGATCATACCTTTTCACCCTGTGCGTTCTATGGTCGGTCCCACGACGAGACCTCCAAAACACCCAGCAACTTGTGGGGGCACACCGCACTTCCAGGGTCTCATTATCTGGTGATCTCGTGGTGTCCCTTGCCTTAGCGAACCTGTTCCTTTTATTCCCCTGCTGGGGTATCGCCTGTCCATCAAACTTCAAACAGTTCAGGTTCACAGCAACCGGTCTGACAATACTCGGAACTGTGTCTGTTTTCGTTAATCTCTCTCATCTCTCATTAACATTTCCGAATGCTGCTCCATTGTCTCACTTATCTCTCTCATTAGCATCAATCTTCTAATAACTTGGTCTTTCGACACACCCCTATCCTTCAAAGGATTTTTACCGGGGTAAAAATTATAGGCATGAATACATTATTAGATACACACAAATATACATTGGTCATCAGCTATTTGGCTAATACAGAGAACTTTAAGTTGTCAACACCTTGACAGACAGTCAGCAATCACATTTTCTGTTCCTTTTATATGTTTTATTTTAGTAATCCTCTAAGACCAGGCTCCAATTTAGCAAACTTCATAGTGGCCAAAAACACTAATGAGTTGTGATCAGTGTAACTTCTCGGTGGTTTTCGTCCCGGACAAAGATAACAAGGGTCGTCCCACATCAAATTAGCATTCTTTGGCAAGAGCTTAGTAAGCGGGAGGGTAATATCTGCAAAGTTTTTTTTTGCAAAACTTCCGATAGTACCCCACCATCTCCAATAACCTTCTCAGGGCTCTCTTGTCTGTCGGGGTGGGGACTTCAGAGATAGCCCGCACCTTAGCCTGCATCAGTGCCAGTTGCCCCTGTCTTCCCACCAATCCAGGATAAGTGATCTTTCCGTGGCTGAATTCACTTTTTGCGAGGTTCACTGTCAGGCTGGCTTCAAACAGCTTTTTAAACAGCCCCTCTCACGTGTCACTCCAGACAACTACATCGCCAATATACGCTTCTGCGTTCTTTAGCACTTTTGACACTGAATTAATCGTCCTATAGGGGTGTTGCTCACTAGGCTGACCTGATGTGACAACACCATCGGGAGTTAAGGGAGAGACCTTATCAGCAAAGCTGGCCAAAACAATAGACTTCTCCCATCTGGTCAGCACCATACTCATCTTTTCAAAATGGGTTTCCCCTTATCAGGTGGCACCCTAGCCTCATTAATTTTCATGATAACACCGACTAGGTCTGTTCGCCTATCGTGGCGAGCTGTCAGCATATCAAAAGCCTGTAACTGTGTTAGCTCACGTCTACAATAGTCAATAGCATCCTTCCTCCTGTGCGGCCAGTAAAACTCTTTCATAATTCTGTCGACTGTCTTCCTCACCCCAAAATGTCCACCGAGGGGTATCTTGCGGGCTGGGTTAAAAATCTCGCCCCTATAAATTTTCGGCACCTCATTTCGGTTCCTCATCTGCGGGCATGGTACTTGGTCTCCATTTCCTCCTTAGTACTCTCTCCTTCACATAATAGCCCACAGACTCCCCTTTTAATTCTGCTTCAGAGAGAGCTGTCTCCGTCAAAACCATCAGCTCCGCGTCTCGCTCCTGTGCCAGTACAAATTCCTTCCTTGCTAACCCCTCCTGGTACAAGGCTGGTAAAAACGTCTCTGCTAAATCTATATTAGCTTCGGCAGCCTTTCTGGACATGCGCCGAGTCACTGCGCAAACAGGATAAACCTGTGAGTCCATGGGCGGGGCCTCAATGCTGGCAGGCTGGCTTGTCAGTTTTACTGCTGGGTACACCTCTCCGCTGGCGAGGTCATTACCGAGTAAGACCTCCACATCTTCCATCGGTAGTTCGGGCCTCACTCCGATCGTGACCGGTCCGGAGACCAAGTCGCTTTCTAGGTGTATCTGGTGCAAAGGTACTGCTTCAGTCCCTTTTCCAATGCCTTTTATCACCCTGACCTCACTAGTCTGGGTCTCTGAACTAAAGTCTAACACACTCTTTAATATCAATGACTGACAAGCTCCAGTGTCTCTCCAGATCCGTACTGGAACTGGGTATAACCCCTCCTTCACTGACACCAATCCGGCCGAGATAAACTTCTCGCGCCCTTCCTGAACTTTATCAGACCTCTTCTTCCCTAGCGGTCTGTTTACAAGCTCAATACAGCCAGTCGGAACCGTCGTTTTCCCTTTCCCCATCTCCTTCTTTGGGGCAAAGCACCTGGACGCAAAGTGTCCGACTTTCCCACCACTATAGCATACGACCCCAGGAGACTTCCTACCACACTGCTCACGGTCTACCTTATCCTTCTCACTAGTCCCCGGCTTACTTTCTGACTTTTCTGGTGGACTTTCTCCACCGTCCTGACTACCCTTCTGGTAGCCTTTACTTGGGGTAAATTTTGTTTTATGTGTCAACGCGTACTCATCCGCTAACTTAGCAGTTGCGGCTAAGGTGTCTGCCTCTTTCCCATCTAGGTAGGGTCTCATACATTCAGGAACACAACCTTTAAACTGCTCACGCAGGATTAGCTGTAGCAGTCTGTCATAATCCCCATTGACCCCCTTCGAGGCGCACCAACGCTCACAATACATCTGCATCTCATGGGCAAACTCTAAATACGTGCGGCCCCATTGCTTCCTCGCATCCCGGAACCTCTACCGGTGTGCCTCCGGGATCAACTCATAAATCCTGAGTATGGCCTCCTTCACCACATCATACCACTGGGCACCTTCTGCGGACAAAGCCGAGTAAGCTGGTTAGGCTTTTCCTTTAAGTACACTCTGAAGCAAAACAGCCCACTTATCCCTCGGCCAGTCCTGACTTGCAGCAACTCCTTCAAAATGGAGAAAGTACCGATCAACATCGGTCTCCTCAAATGGGGGAACCAGCCTAAACTCCTGGGTTGCCCTGAACCCTCCACCTTGGTTCGGCATGGGCCCCAGCGCTGCCGTCATCTTTAACTTCTCCATCTCAAATTCCCTTTCCCTGTTTCTCTCTCGCTTCTCGTTCTAACTGCTTGTCCCTCTCTTCTCGCTCCAACTGTTTTACCCAGAACTCGTGCTCGAGTCTCAATTTTTCAATCTGCAGCTGTACTGCTTCTGCACCAGGTTTTCCCATAGATACCACCTCCAGCTCCCCTTGGGGAAACACACTTTTAGATACATAATGCTCCATGATAGCTCTGTGCATCTCCACTCTCCTCATTGTCGACTTCCCCTTAAAAAAATTCAACCATTTGGCCACAGCTGCCAATTCTGATTTCCTGGCATCCTCTAATGCCTCCAAGGTCGGTGCCTTTAGAAATTCCTCAATCTCCATTTCTGCTGTTTGCCCTTTCTTTCTTTCGGGAATTTTAACCCAATCAATTTACCTTGTCCCAAATTTAGCATTCAAAATCGCGGACGAGAACCCCACTTATGTTACGTACCCCGTAACTGGATTGCCAAACCAGCAGAAATGGACCACTTAGTTGGAGACTGGATTACTGGAACTAAGAAAGTTTTATTAAAGAAATAAGTAACACAGTACTCTAAACGTAAGGATATAAATGCAACGGGTTAGCAATGATAAAACACACATGTACACAGAACAAGGATAATAGGAATCAATCAAGCTCTATCGCAGTCTGGGGGAAAATGATCAGTCTCAAGTGACGCAGAGTTCAGTTCAGCTCAGTACAGTTCGCAGCAATCGCTGTTGGGGGGGAGGGAGAGAGAGAGAGAGAGAGAGAGGGAGGGAGGGAGGGAGGGAGGGAGGGAGGGAGGGAGGGAGAGAGAGAGAGAGAGAGAGAGAGAAAGAAAGAAAGAAAGAAAGAAAGAATGAGAATGATGATATGCAAATCGAATTCAGACAGACCTTGATGTTCCTCCACAGTTAGCTTTCGGGCGAGTCCTTTTTTTAATGTCTTTTGAGGTCACCGACTGTGACCCCTCTGTTCCGGATATGTTCATTCTTCCGTGGTGAACCCGGCACCCAGGCCAGGGTGGACATACACACACCAGGTTCCCGCTGATCGTACCTTTTCACCCTGTGCGTCTATGGTCTGTCCCGTGAGCAGTCATCCAAAACTCCCACCAACTTGTGTGGGGGGCACACCGCACTTCCAGGGTCTCGTTATCTCGTGATCTCGTGGTGTCCCTTGCCTTAGCGAACCTGTTCCTTTTATTCCCCTGCTTGGGTATTGCCTGTCCATCAAACTTCAAACAGTTCAGGTTCAAAACAACCGGTCTGACAGTACTCGGAACTGTGTCTCTTTTCGTTAATCTCTCTCGTCTCTCATTAACATTTCCGAATGCTGCTCCATTGTCTCACTTATCTCTCTCATTAGAATCAATCTTCTGATAACTTGGTCTTTCTTCACACATATAATCCAGATGGGGTTACAAATGCAGATAACTCTCTACCTCTATCTGTCAAAAGAATACATGAATAACCTTGTAACAAATCAATCTTTGTAAGGAATTTGGCTTGTCCAACTTTATCCACACAATCATCTACCGTAGGGATTGGATATGCTTCAGTTTTTGTCACAGCATTCACCTTCCTGTAATCCTTACAAAACCTAATACTATTGTCTGGCTTGGGCACCATAACAAACGGTGAACTCCAATTCGAATTAGAATGTCTCATCATATCATTTTCTAACATATACCTAATTTCTTGTTCAGCAAGTTCACATTATTCCCTGTTCATTCGATATGGATGTTGTTTTATGGGTTTTGCGTCTCTAACATCTACATCATGTGTAGCTACGGTTGTTCTTCTAGGAACGTCTGGAAATAAATCTCTATATTTAAAAATTAACAGTTTCATCTGCTCTCTCTGCTCTGGCTGTAAATGAGCTAATTGTTCATCAATATTTTCTAGAACTTTTGAATTTGGTAACCTGGCTGAAATAATGTTGGGTTTAAAATGAGTTTCAGATGAATCATCCATTAAGGTTTTATCAAGATCAGACTCATTATTGACCACGACAGTCATAGTAGCAGCTTCCCTCTCATAATACGGTATTATCATATTTATATGACACAGCTGTGTTGTCTTTCTATGATCTGGGGTTTTTACCACGTAATCCACATCATTCACCTTAGATTTAATCTCATAAGGACCACGAAATTTAGCTTGTAATGAGTTTGTTTGCACCGGGAAAAGAACTAACACCTTATCTCCAGGCTTAAATAACCTCATCCTAGCTTCCCTATCATACCAAGTCTTCATCTTCTCTTGAGCCAATTTTAAATTTTCCTTTGCCAAGCTACAAGCTTTATATAATCTTTCTTTAAATTTTAAAACATAATCTAGCAAATTAGTGTGTACTTCTTTATTAATCCACTATTCCTTCAACAAAGCCAAAGGTCCTCGAACTCTATGCCAAAACACAAGTTCAAAAGCACTAAAACCTAATGATTCCTCTACTGCCTCTCGTACTGCAAAAAGTAGTAAATGTATACCTTCATCCCAGTCCTTTTCATTTTCCACACAATATGTTCTAATCATAGTTTTTCATGTAGAATGAAATCTCTCCAGGGCTCCTTGCGATTCTGGATGATAGGCTGATGAAATAATCTGTTTTGCTTCCAGTTTATAAACTATCTGCTGAAACAATCCAGATATAAAATTACTACCTTGATCCGATTGTATTTCCTTAGGCAACCCAAAATAAGTAAAGAATTTTATAAGAGCCTTTGTCACAGTTTTGGCTGTTATATTCCTAAGAGGTCATGCATCTGGAAACCTAGATGCTGTGCACATAATAGTTAACAAATATTGATGTCCAGTTTTAGTCTTTGGCAAAGGACCTACACAGTCTACAATGATTTTTCAGAACGGCTCACCAAATGCTGGAATTGGATGTACTGGGGCCACTGGAGTAACTTGATTAGGTTTACTCACACTTTGACACGTATGAGACGTTCTACAAAATGTCGCCACATCTTTTCTTAAACTAGGCCAATAAAAATGTTCAGAAACCTTGTTCATAGTTTTCTTTACACCTAAATGACCACCCAAAGGAATACTATGAGCCATAATTAAAATCTCATTTCGATAAATTTTAGGAACTACTACCTGATGATTAACTTTCCATTCCTCACTAGCAGGAATTGTAGGTGATCTCTACTTTCTCATTAATACTCCCTTTTCAAAATAATATCCTACTGGCACTTTTTCAATTTCACTATCTGGAAGAGCTTGTTCTTTTAATTTGCCTATCTCAGGATCTCTACCCTGCTCTGCTATCATCTCCTTCCACAATAAAGACAAATCTTCATGGTCAGACTTACTACCAAAGTCCTGATCAAATAATGTAGGTAAGAAAGTTTCTGATACATCCTCAAAATTCGAATCTTGAATTGAACAGTTGTGGGTAACAACCTCATCCTGTATATTGGTCTTTTTAGCTTTAGCTCTTGTTACAACACATGAAGAATCTGTGTTAGAATCCCTCGGTCGTTCCTCAGAATTTGGATTTACTGTCAAATGCACTTCAGGAAAAACTTGTCCACCTGCTAAGTCGTTCTCTAACAAAAGAGAAACATCATTCACAGGTAAACTGGATTGCAGTCCTACTTTAACAACCCCTGTAACTAATCCTGACCTTAAATTTATTCTATGTAAATGTACTGGCATAAGGGAACTCCCAACTCCGCTTATATAATTTACCTCACCAATGTCAGACTCATCACTAAACTTTAGCGCACTGTCTAATATTAGTGATTAAGCAGCTCCAGTGTCTCTAAGTATTCTTATTAGTACTGAATTGGATCCTTCTTTCAAGGATACAAACCCTTCTGTTATAAAAACTTCATATCCCTTCTTAACTTGGTCAGACTCTGACACATCTTCATTAGTATTTTCTGAATCCTGTGAATTTACAGATGTTTCAATATGCTGCACACAAGAATCTAGGATGGCTTATTTCTCTTTTTTTAAATCTGGTTTACCTTGCCTCTCTGTGCTATTTTTCCTTTTAAAAATTCTACCTGGAGAAAATTTATTCTTATGAATTAAAGCATGCTCATCAGCTAATTTAGCAGTCTCCTGCAATGCAGAAGTGTCTCTTTCATTTAAGTATGTTCTCCCTTCAACAGGAATGCTTCTTTTAAATTCCTCCAGTAAAATCAACTCTTTTAATTTATTATACTCCCTATTCACATTTTTAGAGGAAACCCATCTCTCAAAACACACAGATTTCTCATAGGCAAATTCCACATAAGTTTTTTCCACAGATTTCTTCAAATGTCTGAATCTTTCTCTACATGCTTCCAGAACCAACTCATATGCCTTTAATATTAGCTGTTTAACAATATCATAATCCAGTGCTTGATCAGCATTTAAAGCTGTATAAACTTGTTGTGCCTTGCCTTTAATTATACTTTGTAATATCACTGGCCATGGCTCTTTCGGCCACCCTAAACTCAGAGCACAATTTCGAAATGCTGGAAATATTTGTCCACTTCAGCTTCATTAAATGGAAGAGCCAAAATAACCTCACGACTAGCAATAAACTGTTTATTAGAACCAGAAGACTAATTTCCCCTCCTTAATTTCTCCATCTCTAACTCAAATTTCCTCTGGTTTTCACCTTCTCTTTCTTTACCTTCCCTTAGTTTACTTTCCTCTCTTTCTTTAAATTCCCTTAATTTATTTGCCTTTCTTTCATCAAATTCCCTTTTTTTATTAGCCTCTCTTTTGCCATTTCCGCTTTAAATCTTTCAAACTTTATCTGTTCAAGATGTAACTGCATTTCCAGATTACTCACTGGAAACCTACCTAACACCTCATCATCAAAAGTTTTCATACAGATATAATGCTCAGTGAATTTTCTTTGTATTAAAGCCTTTGTGGTATTCTTCGTAATTCCCTTAATATCCAACTTCCTAGAAATCTTCAATACAACAGCTTTTCTCACATTCTCTAAAAACACCGGGTCAGGTGTGACCATAAAATCGTCAACATTCATTGCTGCTGAATACCGCTCACACACCAATGAAACTAAAAAAAACAAGGGGTATTTCCCTTTTCCAAATCAGAATGGCAATTACCAGCACTTAAACTCAAAAATTTGGAAGAAGATCCCGGACAAGCCCCCACAAATTATGTTACGTAACCGGCAACAATGAATATCAATCGAGACAGGTTATATACAAACAACCAAACATTTATTAAACACAGATAAACAATAAAAAAAAAATGAACACCTTAACTGGAAGTTAACCACTGTGCGGATGTTCAACAATTCGTCACTCAGTACTGATTCTTAAAGCGATAAATGTGAAAACAGTTCTTAAAGCAGTAAATTCAAACACAGTTCTTCGAATGGTAAATTTTAAAGTCCAAGAGATTTATACAGTCAATTAGGAGAGACTTTCATGAAGTAACGAATTCCTCGAAGACACGGCGTCACTGCCACTCCCAGCTGGATCCTGCCTTTTCCACAGGATTCACGGCGACGGAAATAAAACGATTTTAAAGGCACTGACCTTCCTCCGTAGAATAATCTTGCACAGCTTTCCTGCCACTTTTAGCAGAGCTATCTCATGCAGATGACTTCTTCTTGAATGAATTCAGAAATGGTCGATCCTTTCCAAACCTGTCGAACGTTTCCTTCAGGGTCCCGTCTTCACTCTCCAATGTTACTGAAAAGATACATTAGCAAACCTAGCAGTGTTTGTCAAGCTGCTGGCTCAGACTTCTCTAAACAATGTAATCTCTAATGAAGAAAATCTCTTTATCCCTTTGACTTACTGCCCGATGAAAAAACACTGGTTGTAGCAGAAAAACTGAAACTAATTATCTATTTTTGAGCACTCCTCGCTATATATATATCTATGAACAATTCTCTATGAACTATGAAAACTATCACTTAACTAATGAAGAAAAGGAAGAATAAAAACAGACAATCAAACCAGTTAACAATCTGTCCGCTGTGTATACTCAGTATACCAAACAGACTTTGAAAAAGTCATACATCAGTCAAATCAAGAAGTTCACATCTTCTTTCAATAGCTCATCAATCAAAGGATATCTTCAACATATCAGAAATCTTCAAAGCCTGTTTTCTTTCAGAAAATTATTCAGCAGACTAATACCATTCAGACCTCGGCCACCTCCAAAATAGAATTAACATAGCCCAATGCCGCATTGGGGTTCCAAAAAAACACGTGGAGTCGAATCTTTGCAAATAATTTTAATCGGGCTGGATAGCGAAGTGATGGGAATAGCTGGAAGGAATTTGAACTGCTGTTCCATAAATTCCCGTGGATAGTCTTGAAAAAAACTAATCTCGGAACCCATAAATTTAAAAACTCTGTGTTTCCTTGTATATGTTATGATTTGGTCTTCAACTTTGAAATAAAGAAAACTGACCAAAACTGACTTTGCTTTATCCGGATCTTGAGATTTTGAAGTGAGAATTCTATGCACTCTTTCAATATCGGGAGGCTGAGGTAGAATATCCGGAAACAGAGATTGAAACAAATTAGCAAAATAGCCCAATAAACTCCCACTCTCAGATCCTTCCTCCAGTCCAAAAATTGGAATGTTATTCCGATGAGACCTTGCTTCCAAATCGATAATCTTGCGTTGAGCCCATTCCAAGCGGGCTGAAATATCCGTTATCTGACGCTTCGACTCTTTAAGCTCAGTATTCAAGGAAATAATATTCTCCTCTAAGAACTGAAAGCTCTGTCGAAATGAATTCATCTCAGAAGTATTATTGTCTATTTTATTGTCGAGAGCCATCAACGCATGTTCTAAACTCTTATCCCAGACAGGCATATCTTCTGATTTTTCTTTCGAAGTTTTTCCCTTTCTGTTGCTGGATTCAGAAAGCTGCCTTCTACATCTTAAAGATTGTGACATAATGACAACTAACCCCTCTAATATCTGACAAATAAAAGTTAAAAATTCAAACTGTAAACTGGGGAAAAGGAGAAATTAAAAGCAGCCACAGAATTTATGTGTTAGCCTATTGAGCTGCAGGCTGAGGTCCCAGAAGAGATCCCTGCAGAACACCACTAATTACAGATCTCCAGCCCGAAAAAGGCTCTTCAAACACTACTCTCTTAATTTTACCAGGAGGGACTTCATTAAATGCTTTAGTAAAATCCATGTAGATCGATATCCTCTGCTCTACCATCACCAATCTCTTTCATCACTTTGCCAGAAAACTCAAGTTGTGAAGATGGGACCTGCCCCAAATGTAGACATGATGGCTCTCCCTAATTAGGCCCTTGCTTCTAAGAGCTCATATATCCTATCATGAAGAAGTTTCTCCAGCAATTTCCATCTGCAGGTCTGCAGTTCTCCAGATTTCCCCTTGTTCGCTTCTTACATGCAGGTATAACATTCACGACTCACCCGTCCTCTGGGTCCTCATCTGTGCCAAGTGTAGATACGAAGCTACTGATCAAGACCCCAGCAATCTCGTCTAATGTTAATACTCATTAGGAGACCCAATACTTTCTACTTATTGACGTCCAAACTCCCTGACGTGTTTATGCATGCAGCACTGTCTCCCACTCCACACCTTTTCCCTTTGGTAAATACAGAAGGAAAGTACTTATTATGTACTTCACTCACAGCTATCTACAGCTATCTTTAAAGTTGGGTAGTTGTGTTCTCTGCCACCTAACTGCAAACCCACTGAAAGGGCAGTCAGCCGAATAGGCTTATTATCCAACACCAGGTAGTAGAACAATCCCATTAGTTTGATTGCACCCTTCCTGTTCCTGAGTTCTACTCAATGGACTGAGTCTGAACCCTCCACTATGTCTCTGCTGTGCGTACCTGTGATAATTTCCCTGATTAGTAGTCCAACTCACATCTCTTTTACCTCCTTCTCTATATTTTCAAAAACTTCAAAAGCCTGGAAAATTAATCACGCATCCCTGCCCATCTCTCAACCAAGTCTCTGTAATGGCCACAACATTGTAGTTCCACATACTGATACATGTTCTATGTAAATCACCTTCCGTCATAGTACTCCTTACATTCAAATACACTCCATTCAAACATTCAAATACACTCCATTTAAACTATATCTCTCATCATACCTGTTAATTTGATTTTGCCTGGCCATGCTTTCACTGATATCTACCTTCATGTCCAATCCTTCACTTACTGACCTGGTGCTCCGATTCCCAGCCCCCTGCTAAACTAGTTTAAACCCTCACTAGTAGCATATTAGTTCCCTTCCAGTTCAGGTGAAACCTGTCCCTCTTCTACAGGTCATCCCTTGCCCAGAAAAAAGGTTCTAATAATCCAAGCTGGAAACCCTGCCTCCTGCACCATCTCCTCAAGTCACTCATTTATTTATGTGTTATGCTATTCCCACCTACACAAGCCCAAGTTACCAGGAGTAATCGTGAAATTATTACCTTGGAGGTCCTTCTCTTCATCCTATTTCCTAACTCTATAAACTCAGTCAGTAGAACCTCTTCCCCTTTTTTGACAATGACATGGTGCCAATATGTATCACGGCCTCTGGCTGTTCATCCTTCCCCTGCAGCCGCTCTGATACACCTGGACCCTAGCACCCGAGAGGCAACACAGCATCGTGGAGTCTCTTTTGTAGCCACAGTATCTCCTGTTTGTACTCCTAACTAATAAGTCCCCTATCACTAATGCATTGCCTAACTTTATCCTTCCCTGCCACAGGGAAACCACCATTGTTTCTTTATCTCGCTTCGAACTTAAAGGAATTTGTAGAATCAGGTACGGGCAAAAGTTTCCAAAAAGTGTTAGTGGACTCAAGCTGACTGCCTGAGAACCTCGCTTAAAAACTGCTACACCCTTGACATTGAAGATCACGGAGATCAGGCCCACAGACCCGGTGTTGGATGGTGCAAATAGAAGGAGACCACACCGGTTTCTTACAGAGACCAAAGGCGAGCTGGTGGCGCGTTTATTGGCTGTAAGATACTGTCCCTTGTGTACATGGGAAACAGGAGGAAAGAGAGGGTATGAGACAGGGGAGTTACCGTAGACAGGGTCAGGGCCATAGCCATGAGAGTTATTTCCTTCTGAGACCAAGCGCAAATTCATGGTCCAGGGCTGAATTAGAGTCTCACCTTCCCTGTGATGATTCGGAAGAAATATGACATACTATTAGACCAATACGAGATGAATGAATGAAAAAGGATCTGCTGCTTTCCCAACATATTTGACAAATAAACTTTTCTCAGGATTCCGGCCCGGTGCAGGTATCAAATATAACCGAAGTCTCGATGCCAACAGGCATCAATCCTGATGAGGGTGGCAGAGTTTGTCATCAAAACATTGGTTGTAATCGGCACCGGTTACACGGTTGGAAGCCCAATATGAATAAATATTCTAATAGTACTCGCCTTGTGTGACTTTCCTTTCCTTTGAGCAGAGGAAGGTAAGAGTGATGTTTGAGATTTTAAAAAGTGGTGAAGGTCATAGGTGGATTAATAATAGGAAGTTTTTAATTGAAATCTGATGTTTCACATCCATGCAGAAGTGAGACAATGCAGACGGAGTGTCTAAACAAGGCCAGGGGATGCATTGCAAATGGTGGAATGTGAAGAAACACAGAGGGCCAGAGTGACTCTGGAAAGCATGAGGACAGATCTCCAAAGGTAGGGGTTGAGTTTGATTGGTCAGTTAACAGATGGATGGAGAGTTGCCTTTGTTTGGTGATGGAATGAGACGAAACACAGAGGGCCAGATGGACTCTGAAAAGCATTTAGACAAATCTCCATTGATAGGGGCTCAGTTCAGCTGGTCATTTCAAGTCTGCGTGGGGACTTGCCTTTGTTCATTGCAGGTACTGGATGCCAGAGAAGGTGGCTCTGCTGGGATTATAGAAGCACAAGTTGGGCCACACATGAAGCGCTGTATACAGTCCTGGTTATTACACCACAGGGATATACAGACAGACCAACATTAAAATTAGGAGGAAGAATCCCCATTCTGCTGCACTAGCACACTTCTCCATTCAATATTAGACAAGAATTCATTGGAACCCCAACTCCATATCCCCGTATACCCACGGTAAACATTCACCACTTTGTCAAATACCCACCAACCGCTGTCCGAAAGGTATTCAGTTCTACGCTCATATCTCCCTTAAGGGAGAAATAAAAGTTGCAAAGCCACAGGAATCATTAAGAAATCACTCTAACAGCACGTACCAAGGGGCTTAATGACAACATTTATCGCACTGCTATGAGACTAGCACTATGTGATGAATGATTAGCCTCACAATCTGCCTCCTAAAGATCTTGCACCTTATGGTTTACCTTTCTCTGCAGATGTTATACTTTACTCTGCATTGGATTGTTTTTTTGACCCAGTATGCTAATACACCAACAAGTCGGGTGGCCTGCCCACATCTGACATTCTGTAACATACAAGGGATAATTTTGAGTTAGGAAGTTGCTGAGCCTTTAGGAACACAAGGTCATAATATAGTTAATCTTGAAGTACTTTGGGGAAACGTATCAGTAAAAAACAAAGCCATGAAATTGAATTTCAGGAAGTCAAGGTTTGTGCTGACACGGAAGGTTCACTGGAAGGAACTGCTTGACATTGAGTCAGTTGAGGGACAATGGCATCGATTCACTGCAGGAAATCTCCATGGCCAAGGTCAGGAGAAGCAATAAATCAATAGATAAACTATATGGATGAATAAATATATGTTCAAAAATGAAGAAAAGGCAGCTGTATAAAGAATACAGAAACAGAAAGTAATACATTTTACCATTGGGGATATTAAAATATGCGAGCTACAGCCATGTGGGAAATTCGGATTGCCAATGGCAGGTTGAGAAGGATATTGCTGATAATGCCAAGACTGATCCCGAAAATTTTGTTAATACTGAAGTCATGAAAGAAACTGTAAGGAGGTACTTAGGTGCATTCAGTATAACAGTGACCTGTGAAGTTATGCTGTAGAAGACAGAGAGGATATTCCTAACTCTTATTTTCCCAAAGTGTTCACCTGTAGAGTCATCAACATGCTAGTAAGTGTAGCAAGAATTAAAGTTGCTTAAAGTGACTCCGATCTTAGAAAATGAGGTACTGTCTCAGCTGAAGAGGCTGAAAGTTTATAAATCTCAGTGTCAGACAACATATATCCCAGGGTACTTAAAAAATGTCTGTGATTAAAAATACAGGTACCTAACAAGTATTTTTCAAAGTTCTGTGAAGATTGGTGAAATCCGTAAAGACATGAAATGGACTAACATTTTCCCAGAATATAAGAAGGGTGACCACACTGACCCTGGTAATTATGCTCCAGTAAGCTTAAGGTGTGACGTAGGTAAGAACAGGATACACTAATAAAGAACAAGTTTGAAAAGCGGCTGATAAGAACTGGCATGTTAAGAGAAAGCCAGCATGGGTTCAGAAAGGATAAGCACGTCTTGCTAATACGCTGCAGTTCTATGAAGAGGCAACTAAAATTTATTATAACAATAGAGAGGTTGATATCATTTATTTGGACTTCCAGAAGGTTCTTGACACAGTACTCCAGAAGAGGTTAATAATCAAATTACAGGAGGTACGGATTCAGGTATGGGATGCGAATGTGAGCAGAATTGGCTCAGAAACAGAAAACAGAGAGTTATGGTGAGAGGATCGTATTCATCCTAGAAGATGTTAAAAGAGGGGTTCCACAAGAACCATTCTTAGGGGCGCTGCTGTGTTTAATTAACATTAATGATTTGGATAAGCACAGAACAAATTCGTTTGCAGATGACACAAAATTAGAGTGTTGGACTGATAACATTCAGGCACAGAATCAATACAGGTGGATCTAAACACAATCCGGATGTGGGCAGATAAATGGCAGATGAAGTTCAATGTAAGTAGTATTACATACAGGAAGTAGAATTACTGGATATAAATATACAATGGGGGTCCTCAGTCAGAAAGTGCATTGTATGAGAAAGATTTTGGCGTTCCAGAAGACATCACTATCAACATCTAGACAATGCATTGAAGCAATTCGGAAGGCTATTAGGATGTTGGGCTATATAATATGCTCAGAGGAGTTCTCGCGACATTCTCCTTAAGCTGTGTGATGCACTTGTGAGGATACACATTAAGCCTTGTGTACAATTTTGATTCCCATATTTTGTGAGGGATGTGAAGGCTCTGGAGAGAGTTCAGAGAAGGGCGACTAGACTCATTGCAGGATGTGAACTATGCAGAAAAACTGAGAATTACATATGTTCAGCCCACTTTGACGTAAAATGAGAAAAGATGCAATAAAAGTGTTCAGAATCATTTTGGGTGGAGGTAAGTTGGATGCCAGCTACTACTTCAAAATTAATGCTTCAACGAGGAAATAGGGCCACATGTGGAGACTGGTTAAAGGGAGATTT
This sequence comes from Mobula birostris, assembly GCF_030028105.1. NCBI lineage: Eukaryota > Metazoa > Chordata > Chondrichthyes > Myliobatiformes > Myliobatidae > Mobula > Mobula birostris. The sequence goes on from NC_092397.1 coordinate 36,383,226, forward strand.
CAGACTAAAATCATGAAGACGTTCTGTACAAAGTGATTTGACAGATACAGAATAAAACCCACACTCTCACACTGTATCATAGACTGACCGGTAGAGAATCAACCCTACATTTACACAAGGCGCCAGAAACTGACCAGCAGAGATTGACTCTTACACCCTCACTCTGTAGCAGAGACTAGGAGACAGACACAGGAGCAACATCTCAATCCTGCAGCCTACTTTCTGGCTGTCTGCCTAATTGCCTGTCTGTCTGTTAGTCGATCTCTCTCTCTCTCAGCTAACGTGTTATCTCACATTTGCCTTATTTTCTCCTTTACCTATTCATCTCCCTGTTTGGAGTACTTTTCTTTATTATTTAACCAGTTTGCCCATTCCTTTGCAGATTGAAATATTTCTTCTCAATTTCTTTTGACATTTGACAGATTTGAGATGCCCATTAAAGACTGTGACTTCAGCAATATCACACACAAAATGCTGGAGGAGCTCAGCAGAATTTCTTGTGTTGACTTGGATTTCCAACATCTGCATATTTTCTCTTGATTGTAAGTCAGCAATGTGCTCATTTGACCATTTCCATCCTAATCGCGGTCTCACTATTGTACCTTTGTTCGAATCTGTGGTTGTGGGTTTTGAATTGAATTGACTTTATAACTTACATCCTTCATTTACACGAGGAGTAAAAATCTCTACGTTACGTCTCCATCTAAATGTGCAATTTATAGTAAGCATAGAGCATAGAATAGTACAGCATAGTACAGGCCATTCGGCCCACAATGTTGTGCCGACCCTCAAAGCCTGCCTTCCATTCAACTCCTCACCTTAAATTTCTCCATATACCTGTCCAGTGTGTACAACAGGACATTTGATATAGCATAGAAATACAATAGTACAATTGTCTCTCTCTCTCGGTGTGTGTGTGTGTGTGTGTGTGTGTGTGTGTGTGTGTGTGTGTGTGTGAGTGAGTGAGTGAGTGAGAGATAGATAGATAGATAGATATCAGGAAGAAGCTGAAGTACTAAACAACATTTACAAAATGGGAAACTGTAGGGACGGAAGTGGAGATCGGTCTGTGTCGCTGGTGTCCGTTCAGAAATCAGTAATCAGCCAACAAAAAGACGAAATATGTAAATGTCGCTGCTTCGTGACAAAACGCAGTCTTTGTAACTAAATCAACCGGCCTATTTTCACCAGAGACTCTGCTGAGGTAATGCCAAAGAATTTTCATGTATTTGTCTCCAATCGCCCGAATATTTACAATAGAGACAAAGGTATTGAATGGAAGTGTTTGTTCAAGCAACTGTAACTGAGCAAGTTAGTGAGGTGTATAACCGTATCTCGGGAGACAGATCCTCTGTATAAATCAGGGCCATTTTGAATACATCAGCTGTCTGCCGGCGCTGTGAACACAGGAGGAACAGAAATCACAGATTCTCACTGAAATGGTGTATCCAGTCATCTGGCGGATAGAAGACGTTTACTATCCTTTTATTTCAGCCTTCGGAATTCCCGGTAATCCGCAGTGTCAGCTGCCGTGGGCGGATGTTGAAGTTTAATTCCAATGTGGTGATTGCTTCTGCCGCCGGTTTAAACTCTCACATTCCAGTCCCGGTATTCCGCTATTCAGGAATAGAGTGGAAACACCGGGACGACAGATGCTGGAATGTGGATCTAGAAACAAACCGCTGCAGGAATTTAGCGAATCCGCCAACATCGGTGGAACTGAATTTGTCAGACAGTATTCTTCCAGCGGTTTGTGATCAGTAATGGGATGTTCCGTCTCTGTGCGTTTGGTCTTGCAGCAGTTGCACTGCATTTGCAAATATTCTGTTTATAGAGCCCGCGGAGATTATACTAATTGATCGTCTACATTTGCATGTGAGCGGATTTCTGAGTTAGGAGCAAGACTCAAACAAATAATTGCTAGTAACAATTTAGCAAATGTGTGGACTTTCGTGTTGCAGATCGAATCTATTGTCGATTTTAAATAAATGTCTGCGGTATGACTGAATGTAAACAGCTGATGGAAAACAGACTGAACTCATTGCAGAGTCAATTAACAAAGCCGGCCTAGTGCTTCAGAGTGAAACGTCTTCCATCTGACAGACATCTGACTACGGCACCGAGTTTGCTGCTGGACGTTGAATTCCTCTCCCCTGCTTCCCTGTGATGGAGTCAACGGGAGGCGTCATGTCTGTTTGTGAGGTTGTGTAATTTATTTTACTGTGTAAACTCCTTCTCTGTCTCCACCAAACTGCTGCATTGGCTTCTGCTCAGTGTTTTCTCAACTTGCTGTTCCCTGTCTCTCTTCCAGCGAACTTGGTGGCGATTGTGATCCTGTCCCGGGGAAAGTGCGGTCTCTCCAAATGTATCACCCGCTACCTGGTGGGAATGGCAGCGGCCGATCTCCTGGTCGTTATCTCCGATCCGCTGATGAAGTGGACTGCTGCGATTTATTTTCCCCGATCATTCATGTTCATCACTCCTGTGTGCAGACTCGGTGAATGGTTGATTTTTGCGAGCACTGCGACCTCAGTCTGGCTGACTGTCGCTTTCACCGTCGATCGATTTGTGGCTATTTGCTGTGAGAAGCTGAAAACAAAATATTGCACCGAGAGAACGGCGGCTGTGGTTATCGGGACAGTGACTGTGCTGGCCTGTTTGGAGACTGTCCCCTGGAGCTTTATATTCGAGCCTGGAGAAATAATTGACGGTGTTCCCTGGCATTGTGTTCTTACACTGAGCTTCAAAAACTCTCTCTCATGGTCGGCATTTGAGGTTTTTCACCGCATTTTAACCCCTTGTCTCCCACTCTTTCTGATGTTGCTGTTCAATATTCTGACTGTCAGGCGGATTCTAGCGGCCAGTCGAGCCCGCAGGGGGCTCCGGGGACAAAAGAGTGGAGAGAATGACAAGGACCGGGAGATGGAGAACCGACGCAAATCCATCGTTTTGCTCTTCAGCATCACCGGTAGTTTCATATTGTTGTGGGGAACACAGGTGGTATTTTCAATCTATCAACGGATTTCAATGAGTTTTCTTTATTCTGTCACGGATCCCCTTTACATCACAGAACACACAGCGGAAATGCTGCAGGTTCTCAGTTCCTGCACCAACACGTGTATTTACGCCCTGACTCAGAGCAAATTCCGAGAGGAACTGAGGAATGCGGTGAAATACCCATTGAATCGGATTTTGAAACTGATGAAACGTTAGAAATAAACGCTGCAAAGTTTTACAATTCAGCTGCCTTCATGCTCCCAATTCTATCCACCCACTTGTGGGTAAATGGAAACAATGTGATGAACAGAGTTACAAATCAAACACCAGAAAATCTGCAGACGCTCGAAATACAAAACAACTCACACAAAATCACATCCTGATGAAAGGTTTCGACTGGAAACGTCGACTGTTTACTATTTTCCTCACACAAGATGCTGAAGGAACTCAGCAGGCCAGGCAGCATTTATGGAAAAGAGTAAGTTGTCGATTTTTCCTGCCGAGACAGTTCACCAGAATCCTGTCAACTGTTTAATCTTTTCCATTTTGTGTGTGTTGCTTTAGAGTTACAAAACAACTGTTCACAGCTGAGCCCGACGGCATCACTGACCTCACCATCCCAGAAAAATCCCTTTTGCGCCTCACCTCTCGCCCTGTTAAATTGAAGCTTGAGGAGAACCTGTTTTCCCTGCTTCCCGGTTCTGACAAAACTGCCTGATCTTGGGGTTTACTTTCGTCTCTATCAACCACTCCTGCTCCCGTCAAAACCCGTCCTTTCCTTCACCTTCCTTTTCTCCTCCATCTCTACCTGTACAGTCTCCCTCTCACTGCCAACTTGAACTATCTTCCTGTAGGAGAATGCTCCTGTTTTACAATTGAAGACAGAGAACCGATCCGTTCACTTGTCTCTCTGTGAGAGATGGAGAGACAGAGAAAGTGAGCGCGAGGCTGAGGGCGCGAAGGAGAGAGCGAGTGAGACATCGCGAGGAAAGGGCGCGCGGGAGAGCACGTGAGGGAGAGGGCGCGACGGAGAGGGTGCCATGGAGATGACGTTAGAGTGAGCGTGATGGAGAGGGCCTGGGGGAGAGTGTGCGGGCGATGGTGAGCGCGAGGGAGAGCGACAGAAGGGGACATCGCGAGGGGGAGAGCGCACGAGGGAGTTGGCGGGAGGCAGAGGGCGCAAAGGAGAGCACGTGAGGGAGAGCGCGCGAGGGAGAGGACACGAGGAAGATGTCGCGGGAGTGAGCGCGAGGGAGTGGGCGTGTGGGAGAGACAGAGAGAATAGAATGAGAGAGGGAGCGAGATATTAAAGCGACAGAGACACCGTGAGGGAGAGGGAGAGGGAGAGGGAGGAAGGGAGGAAAGAAGGAAAGAAGCAAGGAAACCGGCTCTGTGACATTGCCGGATCAGCTGTGGTTCCACTCTTTCACAGAGATCGGCTTGTTTCGTGGATAAGTATTGTTTCGAATTATGTATAGCTATACTGTAGATATCAGTTTTCTTTTTGTTCTATATCAAAATCGTACGAGTTCTAACAAATTCTGTGGTTTCAACACATGTCCAGTCTCCTTTGTTTGCGAATGCATAAGTAAATTGCCTGAGCTGAACCAGAGAAGAATACAATGAATGAATTTTCAAACAATGTTCATTACAAACAGAAAGCACATAAATACACGGGTATGGAAAGATATGAATCACATGCAGCGAACACTATAACTGGGGCACAGACAGGAGTATGTGTGTAAATGAGTGAGATTGCAGGATGATGCGTTACCCCAATCATGCCATGGCCAAGGATGTCTCTGAGAAAGTAAGGGCCATTTTGAAAGGGCAGGATGAACAGCCAGAGGTCATGTTCCTTATTAGAACTAACAACAGACAGACAAGGTCCTGCAAAAAGAATTTAAGGAGTAGGGCATAAAGTTAGGAAATAGTAACTCTTGGGTGGTGATTTCAGGATTATTTCAGGTGCCACATGCTTCCGAGGTAAGATATGGTACGTTGGTACACTTAAATTTCTGGCTAACAATTTGGTGCCGGAGGGAGGGCATCAGGAACACAGATCATTGGGCTTTCTTCCTGGATAACTGGGGCTGGTGTAACAGGGATTGGTTACAGTGAAGGGGAAGTAATATTCTCACAGGGAAGCTTGCTGTAGCCACGCTGACAATTTTTATCATGAGGCATGTGGAGGGGGTTTTGGGATCCAGACCTACCGGTCCGTAAGTAGCATTGAGCGGATGGGGTATTATTTGTTTGATGTGTTCAGGAAGGTTTCCAGAAACCGTATGTAGACGGTCCACCAGGAAGGGAGACATACCTGACATATTGAGAAATTAACCTAGCAAGACGATTGGAATTTAATTGGGAAAGTCTTATGAATCTTAATTCTGGAGGGTTTCAGATGATTATTGATAAAAATATGTTTGGACCTGCAGGTCGAAGATTATAAATTTGTGGAAGAATTGGGCAGGTGTCATAGAGAGTTGTCTGGGAGCTGATGCTACTGGTTGTTACTGGATGGAGCTGATGTCAGCTGATGTCTGATACCGTGAGAGTCACATACAGCCCTGCCGGTCAGAATTTAGTAGTTCCCTGTTCCTATGAGGAGGGTAGAGAAGGACAAGAATGGTCAGGAACTTAGGGTGATGAGAAATATTGTATTTGTTTAAAAACGTAAGAGGAGTCATAAGAGGAAGATGAAATTAGACGGACTTGGAGGAACATACAGGAAGCAAGAAACAAGTCACACAGCGTATCAGGAGAGTGAAGAGTTATCAAGAAATGTCCTCATTCAGGAGGATCACTGAGAATCCCAAGGCATCTTATGCATACACAGAAAACAACAGTATAGTGGGGAGAGGACAGGACCACCCGAGGACAAAGGTGGGAGTTTATGCCCCGAGACAGAGTTAGCATGCGAGGTAGAAAATGAATACTGGTGATCACTAAGGGAAAGGACAAGGAGGAAAGTGTGATGAGAAAGGCTGTATGGTGTTATTCTCCAGCGTGTTGATACTAAAGGGGAAGTGCTGTTTGGTCTCAAATCATTTTGATGGGTCAGTCCTTTGGGGGAATTTAGTACATTGGGAGACCCAGACCACATGCAGTTAAATGTGATGTTTAAACTGCCGGCACCGTACTGCAACAACAAAGATCGTAACAACATCTGTTTAACAACCGTTAAACACTAGGACAACCACAGCATTTCAATGACAGAGAGCTGTACAACCGTGATAATGGACTTCAATTCATGGACAGTATCTATACCCCCAATCCCACTGGACATCTTTCAGGATATAACAGAGAGTTGAAAAAGAGAACATTGAATGATGTGTGCTTCAATTTCCAAAGATTTTTGAGATGCCAGCAGCAGAAAGAGGAACAGAAATGTAGGCAGGTTCTGGAAAGTAGTGAAAACAACAGAGTAGTGTCTGACTGTAATTTCCCCAACATTTGCTCAGATTGTCTTATCAGAGAGGCCTCGAGGAGTGGAATTTGTTGGCATCGTGGAAATATTTCCCAGCATTTACAGCCTATACTATGTCAGTTTGTTCAGATTTAGCATGTGATCTAAAACTTTGACAATGTTCTCTGGAAAACACAGGGGCTTATATTGATGATCTGGTTGTAGGGAATGACACGTGGGAAGAGCATATTGCAACGGTAGAAAAACTGTTTGAAAGGTTGTCCAAGGCTAATCTTACTGCGAACCTCGCTAAAAGTGAGTTTGGTCATGCTACAGTTACATATCTGGGTTATGCAGTAGGCCAAGGCCAACTGGCTGCTGTACAGGACAAGGTTCAAGCTATTGCTGAGGTTCCCGTTCCAACTGGCAAGAAAGCTTTGAGAATGTTTTTAGTAATGGTTGAGTATTATCGTAAGTTTTGCAAGAACGTTGCTGCCACCATTCTCCCCCTAACGAAATTACTTGGGAAGAGTGAAAGATTTGTATGGAGTGATCTTTGCCAAGAGGAATTTGAACATCTGAAAGCCATCCTGTGTTATCATCCTCTGCTCAAAGCACCTGATTTTTCAAAACCATTCTCTATAGCAACAGACACTAGTGACGAAGCTGCTGGGGCAGTATTGTTACAGAAAGGTGTGGATGACATTGAACACCCAGTAGCTTATTCCTCAAAGAAATTTAATGTGCATTAGGAAAATTATTCCACTGCTGAAAAGGAATTGCTAGCACTTATTCTGGCATTTTGAAGACTATGTTTGTCCTGCCCAGAGACCACTTGTGGTTTACACGGATCACAATCCGTTGGTGTTTCGAACTAAGATGAAGGATAGGAATAGAAGGTTAGTAAATTGGACTCTGATATTGCAAGAATATGATCTGACAATGAAACATGTGAAAGGTACTGACAACATTATAGCTGATAGTTTATCTAGATGTTCAGTTAGCAATTCTACACGTTTTTGCTCTATTATCTGTTGATTATACATGTTTCAAACTTTATAATTTTCAGTTAAAGTAAAATTTTGCCTGTGTCAGAGAGAGAGAGAGAGAGAGAGAGAGAGAGAGAGAGTGAAAGTGAGTAAGTGAGTTGTGGAACAAAGACACCTTGTTAAAAAGAGAGAGAGAGAAAGAGAGAAAGAGGCAAGGACTGCTCACAGTTTGTTTATACCTTCTACAAGGATACTAGCAGCATCCATGTTCTTACAGAGAGAGAAGGGAGGAGCTGCTCTATGGACAGTTGGTATTCAGCGTGGTGAGATAAATAGAAGGTCAGCTGTTAGACCTACAGACACATGCTTTTGGACACTGAATGAGCTTTGTTGTGCCCACAGAAAAGTTGGGTTTTGGAGGATTGATCAGGCGGATCGATCAGTGGCTCTAGCAGTGCAAAAAGGGTGTGACCGGTGGGGAGTTATTCATGTGCCACCCTTGCTGGGTTGACAATTCCACCACAGAAGAACGGTCTGAGTTTGTTGTGGTCACAGTCGGTGACTTCGAAAGGATTTTCGAGGACAACAGGAAGATTGACGGCGTCAGCTCACCTGAAGGCTCAGATTTCTCCCTCTCTCTCGCTCCATCACTACTCAACTCAATACCACGAACTGAACTGAACTTTACTCTCATCGGAAGACTATCTATTTACCCCTAGACTTGATGAAGCTTGTTTTTCATATATTTCCACATTTACTTATACATATATATATATATATATATATAAAATCACTGCTAACCTGTTTGATTTATCTGCACTTATATTACTGAATTACTTAGTAACTAATATATACCATTAGTTATTTGCAATACTGGATTCCAAAGTGCTTTCCATTTCTGCTGGTTCTTTAACCCGTGACAATAGATATATTGTATGTGCAGAGTAAGTAATTTCATATATTCCTTTCCATTCTAAAATTAAAGGATATAATTTCGTGGTGAAATTTGCTGACATGGATTAACAATCTTTTGACTGACTGGAAACAGACCAAGGGAGTTTCTTCTCTTCTCTGTGGCAGACATTTACTCTTGGGCCAGTGAAGGGATTGGAGTTTTGAAACAGCTGCTCACAATCCACATGTCACCTGGCCAAGTTAACTACATTTAGACACTCCAAGTTCACAGATGGCAGGGAGCTGGGAATAGAATTTAAGAACAGATCGATGGGGAGATACTGAGCAATTATGCAATAGGTTAGTTTAGGCATACCTGGAGTATTGTGTTTGTGTAACAAATTTGCATCCCCTGTTCACTCACCTGTCGATCTGTTAACTTCCTGAATCCAGCCTGGCAGAGGTATCGTCGTCATCTCCTAACAATTCACCTTCATTCCATGTCTTTTCATTATCATTTCCCTGGTCAGTGATGCCATCTCTCCCTGACCGGCTTACCTTTGGCAAAAGTACATTCACCGGGAAGCATAGGAAAGACACTCCAGTGGTGGCACTCATCTCACGCACAATGGACAACAATGGTGTTTCTTACCATCAATCACTGCAGGGACAGGATTTCTCTGAAGGAATTCCTCACATCTGTCCCTTGGGCTCAAACATCTTCAACTGTATCCTCAATGACTTTTCTTTCACTGCAAGATTTGAAGAGTGATATCACAAACACGAGAAAATCTTGAGATGCGGGAATTCCAATTTAAACACACACAAACTGTTGGAGGAACTCAGCAAGTCAGGCAGCATCTGTGGATCAGACGCCATCTGTGTAAAGTTACTATTGTATATGGAGCAGATAGCTCGGCTGTTTTTTTTAAATGCAAAGTGATGTGTGTTTTCAGCATTGTCAGTTTTGGTTTCCAAGTTCATTGTCTCCAGCATGTTCTTCAATTTTTGACACCATCTGATTGAAACATATAAGATTATTAAGGTATTGGACATGCTGGAGGCAGGAAGCATGTTCCCGCTGATGGGCGAGTCCAGAACCAGAGGCCACAGTTTAAGAATAAAGGGTAGGCTATTTAGAATGGAGTTGAGGAAAAATTTTTTCACCCAGAGTATCGTGGATATGTGGAATGCTCTGCCCCAGAAGGCAGTGGAGGCCATGTCTGAATGCTTTCAATAAAGAGATGGATAGAGCTCTTAAAGATAGCGGAATCAAAGGTTATGGGGGTAAGGCAGGAACTGGATACTGATTGATGATCAGCCATGATCACAGTGAATGGCAGTGCTGGCTCGAAGGGACGAAGGGCCTACTCCTGCACCTATTGTCTATTGTCTAATCCAAACGGCACCGGCCTGTCACACTTCCCAAACCCCACACACCACCAGCACAGTTTGTGGCTGGACTTGTACTGACCAGGACTTCGTCCCTCTCCTTCCAAAAACATCTAATAATAAAGCCCTGCACTCCGGCCGCTCAAATCTACAACAACACTGAGCCTTGGAATCTCTACTTCATGCTAATCCAGGTTGTTTGTTGTTTAACAGAACTACTGTCACAGCAATTCCTACACGCATTCGTAATGTGAATTCTGTCTGCGGAAAACACCTGTTGATCGTATCTGATCCCGGGACCTCCATATTCAATAATGCTGAACTAACAGAATTATTTTCTGCCATTCTGATGGCCGTTTTTCAACTGATAAACCTTGTCTCTCCAGGGATTCGGTGTAGCCTGCCGAACGTTCCCACAGTTTCTTAGTCTTCCCGTTCAAATTAAAGAAATTTGTAGAATCAAGCAAGCAGAGGGCAAAAGTCACGAAGAGCGTCAGTGGATTCGGTCTGATTGTCTGAGAATTTTGCTTATAAACTGCTACACCCTGACACAAGATCTCGGATGGCAGACCCACAGGCCATGGAGTAGATCATGAGAATAGAAAGAAACTGCACCAGTTTCCTTCTAAAGACCATTGGGCACTAGATGCCATCCCTTCTGATCATGGAATATAGAAAGAAACTTCGAACTACAGTACAGGACAAGGTGGTTTGACCCCCAGTGTTGTGTGGAACCAACTGAAAACTATATCAATAAATCTCCATGAAGTGATCGCTCCGACCCACACAATGTCATTATCCCAGGCTGCAGATTGTGAGCATCCTCCACCCTCTAAGCAAAAAACTTAACCCTCATATCTCCTCTGAATCTACACCCTCTCACCTCCAATGCATGCCCTCTGTTACTGGAGATTTCTATCCTGGGAAAAAGAAACTCCATCTCTGCTTGATCTGCGCTTCACATAATCTTACAAACCTCTATCAGATCTGCCCTCAGCCTCCACCGATCCAAAGAAAATAACCCAGCTTTGCCAAGCCTCTCGTAATAGCCAGTCCCCTAAACCAGGCAGAAACCTGGTAAACCTCTTCTGCACCCTCTACACTACCTCAACATTTTTCCTATCTTGGGGCGAGTATAACTGTATGTAATGCTTCAGATGCGGCATAACCAGTGTCTTTTTAAATTACCTCGTGACATTTGAATTCAAGGCCTCAAATAATAAAACAAGCAGTCTATAAGCATTGTTAACCACATGATCAACCTGTGTAGCCACTTTGAAGCAGCTATAAACGTGGGCCCCAAGATCTTGCCATAAAGATTACTGTCTCCTTGCATTTGTCCAACCATTTATTTGCGCTGAACTCCATCTGACATTTCTCTGCCCACACCTGCAACTGATCAAAATCACACAGAAGCCATAGCACAGATCCCTGCAGAATACTGCTGACCACAAACCTCGAGCTCCAGGCGGGCGAGCTTGTTGTCCTTCTTGGATGCGAGGAAGGGGAAGAAACGGCAGTTTGAGGCGTGAATCCGGCGGAGAATGAAGTGTAGGAGAGGTCCATGGCAGACGGTGGAGAGAGGGTCCCAGAGTGGTGGCAGAGAGGGACAGGGCCCGTAGGTATTTCCGCATGGCAGCGAGCGTGGCGCGGAGAATCCTGTGGGAGCAGCGGAACGAGCAGTGGTCAATGAAACAGAGGTCCCTGGGATCCTCGCTGGGCCCGAGCTGGGAGGCCTGGAACCGGAGCTGGAATCCCTGTGGTAACAGATGGCGGCAGAGACACGTTCCCAGGAAGGAGACGTGGCTGTGGTAGCGGGTCTGAGTCAGGATGTGGTCGAAGAGTCGGAAAGAGGCAGAGATCACAGAGGGGGAGCAGTGAGGGAGGGTCTCATTGAACTCCCGTCGAAGAGAGGATTTAAACTTCTTCAGGGTAGGCATACCTTGAAGAGACTTTGCAGCGGAGTAGCAAATCGTAAAGACAAAATAATCTGCAGATGCTGTTGTCAAAGGAACACTCACAATGCACTGGAGGAACTCGGCAGGTCAGTCAGCATCAGTTGAAAAGATTAGTCGATGTTTCAGGTCGAAACCCTTTGTCAGGACTGAAGGAAGAACTTTGGGGAGGGTTTCAAGAATGCTGGTAGTTGAAAAAAACAGTAATTTGAAAGACAAAGGGGTGGGGGAGGGGAAGCAGGGAGGTGATTGGCAGGAGAACAATGCGCAGTAGTAGAAAGAGGTGGAATTATGAGGGCAGTGATGTGAAATAGGGATAGAGGAAGGGAGGGGGAGGGAATTACCGGAAGTTAGAGAATTTTATGTTAATAACAAGGGGCTAGAGACTACCTAGACAGTATATGAGGTGTTGCTCCTCCAACCTGAGTTTAGCCTCATCATGGCAGTAGAGGAGGCCATGTATGGACATATCCGAATGGGAATGGGAAGCAGAGTTGAAGTGGGTGTCTACCGGCATATCCTGTCTGTTGTGGCGGACGGAGTGGAGGTGCTTGACGAAGTGGTCCCCCAATCTGCGTCGGGTTTCACCGATGTAGAGCAGGCCGCACCGGGAGCACCGGATGCAATAGATGACCCCAACAGATTCACAAGAGAAATATTGCCTCACCTGGAAGGACTGTTTGGGGCCCTGAATGGTGGCAAGAGAGGAGGTGTTGGGACAGATGTAGCATTGACGCTTACAGGGTTAAGTGCTGGGTGGAAGATCTGTGGGGATTCACGTGCAGATAAGTGAGTCTTGGAGGGATCGATCCCTGCAGAAGGCGGAGAGGGGTGGAGAGGGAAAGATGTGCTTATTTTCTTAGTGCTTAGCCTGTTCCTAATATTGTACTGCAGGGGTCGAGACATTTTCCTCCCTGCTACAATCACATGAGAGATGTAAAGGATGAGAGAAGAGTAAGCCATTCAAGGACCTTTGAGAAACAGAATGAGATCATGCGAATGAAAATACTGTAACACCAGACAACAGATGACAGCTGCTGAAGATGAAGGACTTGAATACCGAATTCAGCCGACCTAGTCCTTCACACGCATATTGTAGTGTTTTAGTCACACCAATAGAGGGCATGGATCCCATCAAGTCCAAGTCAGAACTCTGGAGGGATATCCATTCCCCCTCCAGACAGCTTGCAGGCCATATCCTTCAACTGCCAATGCTAGTTCCATTTGAAATCACATCTACTTCCAACAACCTAAGACATCAGATTCCTGGACTTGCCTCTTGCTGTATCAAAAAGTTCTTCATTCACATCCTTTATTGGTTGCCCAAAACCTCAAATCCATCTCGTCTAATTCAGAAGTAAATTTATTTGCCTTACCTAATGGCTTGATATTAGATTAGATTATGAAGGCACTCAGTCCTCGTTCACTGTCATTTAGAAATGCATGCATTGAGAAATGATACAATGTTCCTCCAGTATGATGTCACCGAAACACAGGACAGACCAAGACTAAAACTGACAAAAACACATAATTATAACATATAGTTACAACAGTGCAAAAGAATACCGTAAATTGATAAAGAGCAGACCATGGGCATGGTAAAAATAAAAGTCTCAAAGTCCCGATAGCCCCAGCATCTCACGCGGACGGTAGAAGGGAGAAACTCTCCCTGCCATGAGCCTCCAGCGCCGCAAACTTGCCGATGCAGCATTCTGGAAGCACCCGACCACAGCTGACTCTGAGTCCTTCCGAAAACTTCGAGCTCCCGACCAGCACTCTGACACCAAGCACTGTCTCTGCCGAGTGCTTCGACCCTGCCCCGGCCGCCGAGCAACAGCAAAGCCAAGGACTCGGGCCCTGCCCCTCCGGAGATTTTGGATCACACAGTAGCAGCAGCAGCGAAACAGGTATTTCAGAAGTTTCACCAGATGTTCCTCCGTGCTCTCACGTCTGCCTCCATCAAATCAGAGTTGTGCACGGCACCCTACTTGATAGATAACAGATATTCATCACGGAGTGGCTGCTGTGCACCGCGTCGCGTCGCCATTTTCTCCTCTCCAATTTAACATCAACATATCAAATGGAGCCTCGACAATGATACAATGTCTGCCTTAGGATTTGAGTGCAAGATTGCTCACTTCCACTCTGGCTCCTCTATCCCTATTTCACATCACCTCCCTCATAGTTCCACCTCCTTCTACTACTGTGCATTGTTCTCCTGCCAATCACCTCCCTGCTTCCCCTCCCCCACACCTTTGTCTTTCAAATTACTGTTTTGTTCAACTACCAGCATTCTTCAAACCCTCCCCACAGTTCTTCCTTCAGTTCTGACGAAGGGTTTCGACCCGAAACGTCGACTAATCTTTTCAACTGATGCTGACTGACCTGCTGCGTTCCTCCAGCACATTGTGAGTGTTCCTAAGAGTACCGTCTGTGGTTCTATCCACCTGGGGACAAACCCCGGCCTTTCTGGCAGCACCCTCACCATAACCTGGTCACCGGGCTGTGGAAAAACCATCCCCTCTCCCTCTGGCTCCTTTTGATCAGCGATTCACTGTTGTTATTTCGCTCGGTCCTTTAATACTTTAAATTGGTTGCAAGGGTCTTTCATGTATTGGGTCATTCTATCCCTGATTGCCCCAGGCTCCCCGCAACCCATAATTACCCCATAAGGGAGTCGCATTGCTCACCCCATCAATAATTCGTAGGGGCTGAGACCCAAAATGCAGTTCAGGGTTGCGTGCAATCTCATCAAGATTCCTGGTAATACATCAACCCATGTCTTTCCTGTCTCAGCTATAGCTTTGGCTAACGCATTCTTGATTGTTCGGTTCATCCTTTCTACTATCTCTGAACTCTGGGGGTAGTAGGGTATGTGGAACCGTTGTCAAAACCCTAGTAGTTGGCACATTTCTTTCATCACTTTCCCCGTGAAACGTGCTCCCTGATCTGAATCCACCTGAACTGGGGTTCCCCAGCTTGGGAGGATTTCCTGAACTAGGATCCACGCAGCAGTGCGGGCGGTGCAGTCACTTGTTGGGAAAGCCTCTACCCACCGAGTGAAGTGATCCATAATTACCAGACAGTAGCTTTTCCCCGGCTTTTTAGCAGGGGCCCTGTGAAGTCTATCTGGATGTTTTTCCAGGGTCCCCTCGGCCGAGGCTGATTTGCCAGCTGTAGCTTTCTGCCCTTACCAGGGTTATGCTGGGCACAAATGATACAACGGCGGCAGAATTTCTCAACATCCCCACCCATCCCTGGCCACAACCAGTCCTGCTGGAGGGTTGTGATCATGCTCTGCCTTCCCTCATGCATCGCCCCATGATAAAACTTTAGTAGTATCTGTCTAATACAGGGTGGGTCCATCGCGACTATTTCCTCCCCGTGTGTCCAGCACCCATCTGATCCCTCCTTTGCTCCTTTTAATCTCTATTTTTCCTTCTCTTCTGCCTCTACCTCTTCATATAATTTTACTAAGCTAGCTTCTGTCGTTTCCTCCTGCACACTTGCAATTTCAGTTGCCTCTTGCCCCCCTGCTGCCTTATTCGCAGCAATGTCTGCCCTCAGAGGAACTGGGAAAACTTTATATTCTGGAGTGGCCGCAGTCTCTCTGAGTCTCCCTGGTGTTTTTGTTCCTTCGCTATACCCTGAGCAGCAGTCAGTGTGTCATTTTGTATAGGGTCCTGCTTAAGGGGTTTATACAGACCCTCCTCTTTTTAACTGGGTTTATCTTCACCTGCCCACAATCTTGCTTGTCTCTAGCCCACACTGCTGGGAACTGTTGACAAGGTAACCCATAGACACCATCCTGGCTCCAGTCTCTAATGATCGGGGCAGCTGCGCCTACGCTAGCCAGGCCGTGTATTCTGTTGGTTGTGCGCGTTCACTGCCCCTGACTCGTCCACATTATTTCTCCCTTTCTCGAATCTACAAAAGCTCCTGCTTCCCTAAGGATGTCTATTCCAAGGATCGTGCCCTTATTATTTGGACATACCCAGAAATACACTGGAAGCTGTACTCCCCCGATTTCTAGTACCTGCAATTCGCTTCTTTCTGCTTTTACTGTTTTCCCTCCTACATCCCTGATATAACTGGCCTGTCTGGTTTCTGGTAAGGGTAAGTTTGTTATCGATACCGATGCCCCTGTGTCCACTAACATATTGCATTGCCAACCCCTAACAATGCCGTTGTGTACACCCGCGGGTCACCAGCGCTGGCAGGGCAGCCCGCTGCCACATCTATTTCTGTCTTAAGAGGCACCGTTACCAGCTCTTTTATCTGATCGACAGTCAGACCGGTTGCTGATGGGGTGAGTGACTGGGTGTCTGCCGTGACCGTCGCCTGGGTTTTCCCCCTTCCCTTCTGGACACTGTCTCCTGCCATGCCCCGAAAGGCCACAGCTGTAGCATATCAACTCCTTCACTGCCTTATACTTGGTCCGGCAGTCCTTTGCTGGGTGCCCTGGCTGCCGGCAAGCAAAACAAGCCCTCCCAGACATCACAGCAGCTGCATCCACTATACCCACTTTACGATTTCTCTTGCCTTTTCTATGGTCTATCTCACTGGCCCACGAAACTATCTCAGAGTAGTTGGACCCTATCGTTATGCCAAAATCTAAAACTTCCTGGTGGGCTGAGCTCAGGCCTTCCTTCAGCATTTTTAGGAAGACTGGGTCGTCCCTCCCTGGGTTATCCAACCCGGAATACTCCTCGTACACTCGGTATTTACGTTCTGCATAATCCATGGCTGTCTCGTCAGCCCTCTGGGCCACTGCCATTATCGTTCCCCAGCTACTCTCGCCTCCCCCCAGCCACTGCCTCGCTTCCCCTTTAAAAGAGCGATATCTTTCTTCATCACTGGTGCTCCCGGTAGCTGTCCATGTACCATCCTGCACCCTCTGGGCCATCCTGTCCTACATATTCCTCGGGCACTTGGCTTTCACTAACCCATGTACATCTTTAGGGTGTATCTGGTGAATTTCAACCATTTCCTTGAGTTTGCGTCAGAACTCTGATTTCCCACAGGCAACTTTAAGTGAGGGCAACTTGGACAAAATGCTCTGTTTCTCCCCGGGGGTGAAGGGCTTATGAATAGTCGTAATCAAGGTCAAGGGCTGGCTCGGATCATCAGAGTTCTCAGCCTGATGTTGCCTGACCTCAATAGGTGCCATTCTGGTTGATCTCTCTGGGTAAAACCTCTCCCTGAGATATCTCCACACTAATTCCCACACTACGCAAAATATAAAATCGCAGAGTATGTATTCCACAATCTGCCAATTTTGAGTACCCAAACTCATGATGCCTGCTGTATTCCCTCGCATCGCACTTGCAAACGCATACACTAAAATGCAGGTCCCCGAACGAGTATACACGCCCCCACTCTGGCGTCTCGAACCGTACCGTTGGTTACCATCTTTTGCAACTGGTGGTTCAAGTCTCACTAAGTTAACCAAGTTAACATGCAAAGGTTCCTCACTTATATAAACACACATGCACACGCCCACACTACTTTAATATCTACCAGTTCAGCTCTCCACTTTCGTCATACCTCGTGTTCCCGTGTGTCTGCCGACCGAACAGATCCAACTGCGAGTGTTATTTTAGAAAAATACTCACCAACTTAGACTGCTAGGATCGCTGGCCACACGACAGATCACGAAGTATCCCACTCCTGACACCAAATGTTGTATCGTGGGTGAAATCACCGGACAGACAGAGTCACTGGTAGATACAAAGCAGCTTCTTTATTCAACACAACAAGGTACAGCAGGCATCTTACGGACGGAGACACTTTCCGTAGAAAGGTCTGCTAGCTCAATGTGGGCTCAATATTTATATACTTTATACTTTATTGTCGCTAAACAATTGGTACTAGAACGTACAATCATCACAGCGATATTTGTTTCTGTGCTTCACACTCCCTGGATTACAAATATTGAAAATTAAAAATAGTTAAAATTTGTAAATATTAAAAATTTAAATTATAAAACATAAATAGAAAGTAGAAAATGGGAAGTAAGGTAGTGCAAAAAAACCGAGAGGCAGGTCCAGATATTTGGAGGGTACCGCCCAGATCCAGGTCAGGATCCGTTCAGCAGTCTTATCACAGTTGGAAAGAAGCTGTTCCCAAATCTGGCCGTACGAGTCTTCAAGCTCCTGAACCTTCTCCCGGAGGGAAGAGGGACGAAAAGTGTGTTGGCTGGGTGGGTTGAGTCCTTGATTAACCTGGCAGCACGGCTCCAACAGCGTGCGGTGTAAAGTGAGTCCACGGACGGAAGATTGGTTTGTGTGATGTGCTGTGCCATGTTCACAATCTTCTGCAGCTTCTTTCGGTCTTGGACAGGACAACTTCCATACCAGGTTGTGATGCACCCTGGAAGAATGCTTTCTACGGTGCATCTATAAAAATTCATGAGGGTTTTAGGGGACAGGCCAAATTTCTTTAGTTTTCTTAGGAAGTAAAGGCGCTGGTGGGCCTTCTTGGCAGTGACCTCTGCTTGGTTGGACCAAGTCAGGTCATTTGTGTTATTGACCCCGAGGAACTTAAAGCTTAAATATGCTAAACACAATGGCAATCGCTACTTGAAAAGTTGCAGACAATGCATAGGCAATGCTTCCTTTTGAAGCTACATACAAAATATCACACCATCCTTTCCTTCTGACGCCAACATATCTGGGTTGGTATCCACAGCCTTTAGGATTTACTTGGCATTTTGCGTGCTAACATAGAAGACAATTAATATTCATAATGTGTAGATAATACTGTCTTCAAAGCTACAACATTCGGTCAAACTATGGCGCCAGAAGCATCTGGTATTTACACCTTTTAGGAAGCCCATCGTGGTGGACTCAATCCACAGTCCTTTGTCAAACAGTTAAAATAGAAATCTGGTGGCCAAAGGCATTTAAGTGTAAACATATCATCTACCCAAAAAAAACTCACTCTAACAGCATGAATACTTTTCATAGGCACTTTACATGTAGGGACAGTGATGGTGAAAGGGGGAGGGAAAGAAGACATGGGGAGGAGTGGTCTCAAGATCCTCAGGTGTTCCTCCCGATGGGATAAAAGCACAAAGAGGGGAAATATCAAAGGTTGATGAGAATGGAACTGTGATTGTCATGAGAGATTTAATCAGAAGCAGATTAGGGTAGCACTGTATCCAGTGCCTTTGCTCTGTGAGCTGCTACAACCACGATCTGCTGGTGACAACCCATTCCAATTGAGTTTCCGATTCACATACCGACATATCGGTCCCTTACAGCTGTCTTAATCGGTGGTGGGGTAGTAATGGGACAAGCTCCCACTTCCCATCAAATGCTGACAATGGTGTGCGCCTCAAATTGCCTCTGTCAATCAAGTCCAGCTCCTGGCTTTTACATATGGCTTCGCTACTACACCCGATGAACTGTTTCCAGTGACAGGGGAAGGTGCAAATGGATTTACTGGCGTCATACAACGAACCGCTATGGACAGATGGGGCTCCTCAGCCATACTTGGCAGCTCAAGTGGAAGAAAAATTCTGATCTCAAACCTCCACTGGCCTGTGGCTAGACCCATTCATGGGGAAGACTTCGGGAGTAAACCCTGAGGAACAGTCCGGAGCTGGATTCCCTGTCGGTCCTGTGTTCAATGCAGACTGGCAATCCTGCAACACCGCTGGTGCCTGACTGCATCGGTCTCTGCCGTTGTTTTGGATTCATCAGCTGTGTGGAGAGCAGGGGCCCCTGCATGGGCAACTGCTTGCTTTACATATCACACTTCCCTGACTTACATATCGACTTCAACACCGGGGTGCAATATCCATGGTCGACCCTGACCAGCGGAGGGCCATCACTAACATGTCTGTATACGGCCTCCTCTCCTGCTACAGTGAGGCCGAGTACAGGTTGGATGAGCAACGCCTCATATTCTGACAGTGTAGTCTCCAATCTCGATGGGATGAACATTGATTTCTCCAAATTCAAGAATAACTACCTCCTGTTTCCACAACACACCTCCACTTTTCTTCTGACTTTTCCACCATTCTGATGGCCAATTAACCCCTTCACCTCTCCTCACGCACCCTGACCTGCTCATCATCTCTCTCTGGTTCTCCACCTCCTCCGTGTCATCCCATGGTCCAACATTCTCTCCTATTAGATTTCTTTCTCTTCATCTCTTTGCCTTTTCTGCCTGTCACCCAGCTCCCTCCACAAACCACACGTTCCCCACCCCTCACTTGTCCTCCTCCCCCTCCCCTACCACCTTATTCTGGCTTTTGCCCCTTTCTTTCTAATCCCGATGAAGGTTCTCAGCCCGAAATGTCGACTGTTTGCTGAGTTCCTCCAGCATTTTCTGTGTGCTTGCTTCAGTCTCTGTATTGATTAAGCTAATCAAACTGGTACAGTGGAAGAGGAATTTGTGGAATGGTCAGAGACAGTTTCTTACAGCAGTATCTTACCCACGAACGGGCCATTTCAGATGTAATCTGTGTAATGAGGTGGGATTACAGATAGATCTTGTGGTGAAGGGTCCCTGAATAAGTGATAACAATGTGGGAGATCTCCAGATCGCAGATTGAGGGTGAGCACCAGGTCAGAACCAGTGTCCTCAACCTAAATAAAGATAATTACAGAGACGTGACAGTGGAGTTGTCTGGGGCAGATGGGGTAAATAGGCTCAGGGACAGGTCAGTAATGAGCAGTGGCAGATGTTTAAGGAGATTGTTTGTAACACTCAGCAGACATTGATCCTGATTAGACAGAGGGATCACAGAGAGCAAAGAACATTCTGTGGTCAAAGGAGGCAGACAAGAGGATCAGGATTTTTCCAGGAACCAGTAATGAGACAAAATTTAAAACCAACAAGGGAAAAGCAGAGAGGTTAACTCCAATAATTTGCATTAGTGTTCACAGTGGGGGCACAACAAACATCCCACAGATATCTCATGGTGACATTTCAACATTGTGCCATAATGTGTAACAATCATCATCACGAGGGAAAAACTAATGGGACTAAAATCAAACATTACTTGGTCCCAAAGACCTGCACTGGAGGCTTTCACAGGAAGTCTGGAGAGAAAGTAGAGACATTGAAGTCTGTCAAAACTCACTGTTACAGAAAGGTCCCAGTGGAGTTGAAAGCCATTGTTGAAGAAGGGTGGAAGATGAAAAGCAGGTAACTGTAGTCCAGTTAACTTCACTACAGGCACTGGACTCTATAATCTATGAAGAAATAATGTAATTTAGAAAAGTTTAGTGTCATTGAAATAAGTCAACAGGATTTACAGTCAAATTCACACAGCACAGAAACGAGCCCTTCAGCTCAAATGGTCCACGCTGACCAAAGTTCCCATCTGAGCTCGTGGTCTGTAACCCCCTCACCACCACATTATGATCAAGGTTATCCTCCTCTTTGTCCCATTTCCTTCCATTTGACCCATATCCTTCAAAACCTTTCCTTTCCATCTACCTGCCCAAGTGCCTTTTTAATGTACCTGACTCAACCACTCCCCATAGCAGCTCATTCCATTTACTGACCAGTCTGTGTGTGGAAAAGTTGCCCTTCAGGTCCTTATTAAATCTCATCTTAAACCAATGCCCTCCAGTTCTTGATTCCCCAACACTGGCAAAAAGACTATTCTCTTTGACCCAACCTGGTCCCTCATGAATTTATACGCCTCTGCAATATCAGCACTCATTCTCCAACATTCCAGAGAAAATTGTCTAAAATCCTTTCCACAACTCTCCTCTGCACTCTTTCCAGCTTAATGCTGTCTGTCATACTGCGAGGTGACCAAAACAAATCATTCTGGTCGCCAGTGAATCTTCTCAGCTCCAGGGTGGACAAGGTCAATTGTGTAATAAGGACACACTTCTGTAAAAAGCTGACACTGTATACCAAGCACACTGAGCTGCCAGAGCACAGCATCGGCCAGCGAGGACACAGACCAGTACAACACCCGGCTCTCTACTACAAATTTCAAAGCTGAAAGTAAATGTATTATCAAAATACATTTCTGTCACTGTATACAACCCTGAGATTAGTTTTCTTGTGGGCATACTACCAGTTTGTTAGAGCGGTAGGGGAGGATGAAACTAATTTGGCGGGGGTGGGTCGTAGAAACCAGAGTGGAGGCACTCAGGATAGGAGGGAAGGTAAAAAAGCAAAGATAGCATGCAATTACACTGTCAGATGATAGGACATCACTGCAGCCAGCAGGGTGAGTATCAGTGCATGAGGGATGCAGAATCAAAGGGTAGCGATACTGTACTCAGAGTGTTATATCTCTACCCACAGAGTATAAGAAATAAGGTGGATGATCTTATTGCCCTATTACAGATTGTCAGATATGATGTCATGGCCATCGCTGAGTCGTGGCAGAAGGATGCTTGCAGTTGGGAGCTAAATGTCCAAGGTTACATGTTGTATCAGAGAGATAGGAAGGTAGGCAGAGGGGGTGGCATCAATTCAGTAGAAAGATGTAATATAGGATCAGAAGATGCTGAATCATTCTCCATTGAGTTAAGAAACTGCAAGGGTAAAAGGACCCTGACGGCAGTTATATACAGGCCTCCAAACAGTAGCCTGGATATGGACCACAGATTACAACAGGAAATAGCAAAGACGTGCCAAAGGGCAACATTATGATAGTCATGGGAGATTTCAACATGCAGATAGATTGGGAAATTCAGGTTGGAAATAGATCTCGGGAGAGTCAGTTTGTTGAATAGCTACAAGAAGGCTTTTTAGAACAGGGATGAGCTACATTAGATTGAGTGTTATATAATGAAACCAGGGTAATTAGGGAGCTTAAGGTAAAAGAATCCTTAGGAAACAGTGATGACAATATGATTGTGTTCAGCTTGAAATTTGATAGAAAGAAAGTAAAGTCTGACATATCAGTATCTCAGTGAAGTACAAGATATTACAGTGGTACAAGAGAGGAGTTGGCCAAAGTAAATTGGAAGCAGATACTGGCAAAGATCAAGCAGAGAAGCAATGGTGTGAGTTTGTGGGAAAAATGAGGAAGATGCAGGATAGATGTATTCCAAAAAATGAAGAAACACTCAAATGGCAAAATGGGGCTGATGAGGGAAGTCACAGCTAATGTAAAAGCAAAAGAAAGTGCATCCAACAATGCAAACATTAGTGGTAAGACAGAGGATTGGAAAGCTTTTAAAAGCCTACAGAAAGAATAACAGGAGGGAAAAGATGAAATGTGAAAACAAATAGCAAACAATATCAAAGTGCGTAGTAACAGTTTTTTCAAGTATGTTAAAAATAAAAGAGAGATGAGAGTGGATATCGGACCACTGGAATACGAGGGTGGAGAAATAATAAAGGGGGACAAGGAGATGGCAAATGAACTAAATAGATATTTTGCATGCGTCTTTGCAGAAGACACTAGCAGTGTGCCAGATATTGATGGGTGTGAGGGAAGAGAAATGAGTGCAGTTACTATTACAAGTGAGAAGGTGCTCAAAAAGCTGAAGGACTTGAGGGTACATGTCACCCAGACCAGATGTACTGCACCCTACAGTTCCGAAAGAGATAGCAATAGAGATTGTGAGATCATTAGTAATTATCTTTCAAAATTATTGGACTCTAGCATGGTGCCAGATGACTGGAAAACTGCAAATGTCACCCCACTCTTTAAGACTCCAGGAAAGGAAGGGAAAGGAAATTATAGAGCAGTTAGCTGAACTCAGTGGTTGGGAAGTTGTTGGAGTCAATTTTTAAGGGAGAAGTTATGGAGTACTTGGAGACACAGAACAACATAGGACAAATACTCAAACAACAGGAATTCTGCAGATGCTGGAAATTCAAGCTACACACATCAAAGTTGCTGGTGAACACAGCAGACCAGGCAGCATCTCTAGGAGGAGGTACAGTCAACGTTTCAGGCCGAGACCCTTCGTCAGAACTAACTGAAGGAAGAGTGAGTAAGAGATTTGAAAGTGGGAAGGGGAGGGGGAGATCCAAAATGATAGGAGAAGACAGGAGGGGGAGCAATGGAGCCAAGAGCTGGATAGGTGATTGGGAAAAGGGATATGAGAGGATCATGGGACAGGAGGTCCAGGGAGAAGGAAAAGGGGGAGGGGGGGAAACACAGAGGATGGGCAAGGGGTATAGTCAGAGGGGCAGAGGGAGAAAAAGGAGAGTGAGAGAAAGAATGTGTGTATATAAATAACGGATGGCGTACGAGGGGGAGGTGGGGCATTAGCAGAAGTTAGAGAAGTCAATGTTCATGCCATCAGGTTGGAGTCTACCCAGACGGAATATAAGGCGTTGTTCTTCCAATCTGAGTGTGGCTTCATCTTTACAGTAGAGGAGGCCATGGATAGACATGTCAGAATGGAAATGGGATGTGGAATTAAAATACCTATGTGGGCACTGGGAGATCCTGCTTTCTCTGGCGGACAGAGCGTAGGTGTTCAGCATAACGATCTCCCAGTCTGCGCCGGGTCACACCAATATATAGAAATCCACATCGGGAGCACCAGACGCAGTACATCACCCCAGCCAACTCACAGGTGAAGTGTCGCCTCACCTGGAAGGACAGTCTGGGGCCCTCAATGGTGGTAAGGGAGGAAGTGTAAGGACATGCGTAGCAGTTGTTCCGCTTACAAAGATAAGTGCCAGGAGGGAGATCAGTGGGGAAGGATGGGGGGGGACGAATGGACAAGGGAGTTGCGTAGGGCGCGATCCCTGCGGAAAGCGGGGCAGGGGGAGGGAAAGATGTGCTTAGTGGTGGGATCCCGTTGGAGGTGGCGGAAGTTACAGAGAATAATATGTTGGACCTGGAGGCTGGTGGGATGGTAGGTGAGGACCAGGGGAACCCTATTCCTAGTGGGGTGGCGGGAGAATGGAGTGAGAGCAGATGTGTGTGAAATAGGGGAGATGCGTTTGAGAGCAGAGTTGATGGTGGAGGAAGGGAAGCCCCTCTCTTTAAAAAAGGAGGACATCTCCCTCATCCTGGAATGAAAAGCCTCATCCTGAGAGCAGATGCGGCAGAGACGGAGGAATTGCAAGAAGGGGATGGCATTTTTGCAAGAGACAGGGTGAGAGGAGAAATACTCCAGATAGCTGTGAGAGTCAGTAGGTTTATAGTAGACATCAGTAGATAAGATGTCTCCAGAGATAGAGACAGAAAAATCTAGAAAGGGGAGGGAGGTGTCGGAAATGGACCAGGTAAACTTGAGGGCAGGGTGAAAGTTGGAGGCAAAGTTCATAACCACATGGGTCCGAGCTATGCCTACCTTTTTGTTGGCTTTGTCGAACAATCTACATTCCGAACCTGTTCTGGCATCTGTCCCCCACTTTTCCTTTGCTACATCGGCATTGCTTCCTGCACGCATGCTGAGCTCGTTGACTTTATTAACTTTCCCTCCAACTTTCACCCTTCCCTCAAGTTTTCCTGGTCCATTTCTGACAGCTCCCTCCCCTTTCTAGATCTTTCTGTCTCTATCTCTGCAGACAGCTTATCTACTGATGTCTACTATAAGCCTCCTGACTCTCACAGCTATCTGGACTATTCCTCTTCTCACCCTGTCTCTTGCAAAAATGCCATCCCCTTCTCGCAATTCCTCCGTCTCTGCCGCATCTGCTCTTAGGATGAGGCTTTTCATTCCAGGACGAGGGAGATGTCCTTTTTTAAAGAAAGGGGCTTCCTTTCCTCCCCCATTTTACGCACATCTGCTCTCACTCCATCCTCCCACCACCCCACTAAGAATAGGGTTCCTGTGGTCCTCACCTACCACCCCACCAGCCTCCGGGTCCAACATATTATTCTCCGTAACTTCCGCCACCTCCAACGGGATCCCACCACTAAGCACATCTTTCCCTCCCCCTCCCCCGCTTTCCGCAGGGATCGCGCCCTACGCAACTCCCTTGTCCATTCGTCCCCACCATCCTTCCCCACTGATCTCCCTCCTGGCACTTATCCTTGTAAGTGGAACAAGTGCTACACATGCCCTTGCACTTCCTCCCTTACCACCATTGAGGGCCCCTGACAGTCCTTCCAGGTGAGGCGACACTTCACCTGTGAGTCGGCTGGGGTGATGTACTGCGTCCGGTGCTCCTGATGTGACCTTCTATATATTGGCGAGACCCGACGCAGACTGGGAGATCGTTTTGCTGAACACCTCAGCTCTGTCCGCCAGAGAAAGCAGGATCTTCCAGTGCCCACACATTTTAATTCCACATCCCATTCCCATTCTGACATGTCTATCCACGGCCTCCTCTACTGTAAAGATGAAGCCACACTCCAGTTGGAGGAACAACACCTTATATTCTGTCTGGGTAGCCTCCAACCTGATGGCATGAACATTGACTTCTCTAACTTCCACTAATGCCCCACCTCACCCTCGTACCCCATCCATTATTTATGTACACACATTCTTTCTCTCACTCTCCTTTTTCTCCCTCTGCCCCTCTGACTATACCCCTTGCCCATCCTCTGGGTTTTCCCCCCCCTCCACCTTTTCCTTCTCCCTGGGCCTCCTGTCCCATGATCCTCTCATATCTCTTTTTCCAATCACCTGTCCAGCTCTTGGCTCCATCCCTCCCCGTCCTGTCTTCTCCTATCATTTTGGATCTCCCCCTCCCCCTCTCAAATCTCTTACTAGCTCTTTCTTCAGTTAGTCCTGATGAAGGGTCTCGGCCTGAAACGTCGAATGTACCTCCTCCTAGAGATGCTGCCTGGCCTGCTGCGTTCACCAGCAACTTTGATGTGTGTTGCTAGGACAAATACTGCATGGTTTCCTTAAGGGAAAATCTTGCCTGATGAACCTGTTGGAATTCTTTGAGAAGATTACATGTAGATTGGGTAAAGGGGATGCAGCCCACGTTGGATATTTGGACTTTCAGAAGGCCTTTGACAAGGTGCCACATATGAGGCTGCTTACCACATTAAGAGCCCATGGTATTACAGGGAAGGTACAAGCATTGATTGACTGGCAGAAGGCAGCGAGTGGTAATAAAAGGATCCTTTTCTGGTTGGTTGCCAGTAAGTAGTGGTGTTCTGCAGGAGTCAGTGTTACGACTGCTTCTTTTTATGCTGGATATCAATGATATAGATGATGAAATAGATGGCTTTGTTGTCAAGTTTGCAGATGATATGAAGATTGGCGGAGGGGCAGGTAGTGTTGAGGAAATGGGTCGGCTGCAGAAGGACTTAAACAGATCAGAAGATGGGCAAGAGAGTAGCGAATGAAATACAATGTCAGAAAATGCATGGTCATGCTCTTTGGTAGTAGAAATAAATGTGCAGACCTTTTTCCAAATGGGCAGGAAATCCAAAAATCTGAGATGCAAAAGGAATTGGCAGTCCTCGTGCAGAACAACCTAAAGGTTAACTTGCAGATAGAGTTGGTGATGAGGAAGGCAAATACTATAATTAACATTCCTTTCAAGGGGTCTCAAATATAAGAGCAGGGATGTGATGCTGAGGCTTTATAAGGCACTGGTGAGACCTCACCTTGAGTACAGTGAACAATTTTGGGCTCCTCATCTGGAAAAGATGTGGTGGCATTGGAGAGGGTTCAGAGGAGGTTCATAAGGATGATTCCAGGATTGAGAGTGTTAGCCTCTGAGGAATGTTTTATAGCTCTGGGTCCGTACTCACTGGAATTTAGAAGGATGAGGGGGGATCTCATTGAATCCTTTCAAATGTTGAATGGACTAGACAGAGTAGATGTGGAAAAGCTGTTTCCCATTTTCCATGGCAAGGGAGTCTAAGACAAGTGGGCACAGCTTCAGGGTAGAGGGGCGCCCATTTAAAACAGAGATGCAGAGAAATTTCTTTAGCCAGAGTGTGGTGAATTTGTGGAATTTATTACCAGAGGCAGCTGTGGGGGCCAGGTCGTTGGGTGTATTTAAGGCAGAGCTGGATAGTTTCCTGATTGGATGGGGCATCAAAGGCTTCAGGAAAAAGGCCGAGGAGTGAGGCTGAGGAGGAGAAACAAGGGTCAGCCATGATTGAATGGTGGGGCAGACTCGATGAGCCAAATGGCCTAATTCTGCTGCTATGTCTTATGGTCTTGCTCAGTAAATCCAAGAATCACAACATAATAAATGAGACATCACACCCAACCCGGTAACCAAATAACCAATGTGTAAACGACAACAACGTGTGCAAATACAAGAGAGAAAATAATAATAATCATAAAGAAATGAGAAATAAATAGAGAACATAAGATGCAGAAGTCGTGAAAGTGAGCCCATAGATTGTGGGAAGCAGTTCAGTGATGAGTTTAGTGAAGTTAAATGGAGTGATCTCCACTGGTTCTGGTTTAAGGTGACACTGGTGAATCTCTTTTTCTAGTAAATGAATAGCCTGTAACTTCCCTTTGGACTTGGAGGCAATTTGATGTGGCAGAACAGAGGTGAGGCAGCAGACCCGTCACTGAGAGTGAGGAAGACACGAATTTCGGCTGATTTAAACGCCGGGCCCAAATGGAAAAGTCAGGTACAGGCCAAATGGAGGCAGCGGGGACCAGGCCCCAGATCGTATCGAAGCAACTGAACCCAGTGTTTGGATGATGATTTTGGTGCCAGGCCAGATTGAAATGGTCAGTGTGTTGGGCCCGAGGCCAGGGATGAGCTGGTTCAGCTCGCTGCTCCATTCTGCGCTGAACTAAGCATCTGTGGAATGGACTCTCTGAGGATTTCAGTTCAAAATGCTACAGTATTTGCTTGTGTTTATTGTTTGCATGATTAATTTTCCTTTCTGCACATTGGGTGTTTGACAGTCTTCTTGCTCTATTAGTGGGTTCTTTTGGCTTTCTTTGTTTTATGGCAGCCTGTTTGGAACGAACCTCAAGTTTGTAGAATATAAACATACTTTGATAATAAATGTACTTTGAACTTTGGTTCAAAAACCTGATGGTTGAGGGTTAAAATCAGTTCAAAAATTTAACAAAACTCAAAACTGATGATCTTTGCATTACAGGCCAGGATGCAGAAGAGTGGAAAATGACAAATATTCTTCCCCTTTTTAAGAACTTCAATCGGGACAAGACAGGAAACTATACCCTGGTGACTCTTACATTAGTGGTAGGGATATTCTTGGAAATGATTTTTAACAATAGGATCAACTTGTATCTGAGAAAGCATAAACACATTCAGAGTAGCGAAAATCTCTTTGCATGGGCAACGTCAAGTCTTGCAAACTTGGTTGAATTTTTAAAGTGAGAAATTCAATTGCTGAGGGCCGGGTAGTGGCTATAGAACATGTGGACTCTGGTGAAGCTTTCAACAAATGCCCTGATCAAAAGCAGGAAGGCATACGGGCTGAACAGATATTTGGTAGAATATATTCAAAGTGTAGCTTGGTCAGAGAACACAGAACGTAATGGTTGAGGGGTGTGATTCTGACTGGAGACCTGTGAACAGTGGTGCCCCACAAGAATCAGTACTGGGAACTCTGTCC
Organism: Mobula birostris; assembly: GCF_030028105.1. NCBI lineage: Eukaryota > Metazoa > Chordata > Chondrichthyes > Myliobatiformes > Myliobatidae > Mobula > Mobula birostris. The sequence continues at coordinate 36,412,278 of NC_092397.1, forward strand.
TGACGAAGGGTCTCGGCCTGAAACGTCGACTGTACCTCTTCCTAGAGATGCTGCCTGGCCTGCTGCGTTCACCAGCAACTTTGACGTGTCTGCTCTTTGTGAAGTGATTTGGATGAAAATTAAGCTGGGCTGATTTGTAGGTCTGAAGAGACACAGAAATTAGTGGAGTTGTGGGTACAGAGTAAGGTTCACACAGGATAGACATAGACATACTTTATTGATCCCGAGGGAAACTGGGTTTTGTTACAGCTGCACCAACCAAGTAGAGAGCAGAATTATAGAAATACAAAAACAACAAACAATCAAACACTAATATGCAAACTATGCCAGATGGAAATAAGTCCAGGACCAGCCTATTGGGTCAGGGTGTCTGACCCTCCACGGGAGGAGCTGCAAAGTTCGATGGCCACAGTCAGGAACAACCTCCCATGACGCCCAGTTGTATCTCGGTGGAATATGGCCGGAGTCCAACAGCAAAAAGTTCAATATCCAGGCTACAAACACGTTCCTCGATCGCAATATGACCAGGATTGCACCATCCGTTGCTAACCAGAACAGCAAGCCCCCAACTCCTTTACGCTTACCGCTCTCAGTGCACTTCCGGTCAGCCTGAACGGTCTCGAAGCCCTCCATGGAAAAGTTTTGGTCGGGAATGTCCACGTGCAGTCCAAGTGGAGAACTCCTCTTCTCCATATGCCTCGGTTGTCTCGACCCGGTCCGCTTTCCTCATTCAGGATGCAGCAGAATATAGACCAGCTGTAAATGCGGACAGAGAAATGGCAGATGAGCCAAAGAACTTTGGGAAGTCAGATTTCAGAGGTTTTCTTTGGAATTCCTCTCCCTGTTGGAGTAGTTGAAATGGCATTTATGGTAATGACAAGCTCCACCTCAAGATGTGGGAGATCAGGGAGTCAGTCAGTGTCCCTGACAACTTCACATCAGGGAAATGCACCATCTGCAGCTCCTGACTGACCCTGTGAAGGACACGGAGCTGGAGATGGACAGATCTCGAGTTTCCAGGATGCTGAGACCAGAGTTTCAGTGAGTTGGTCACACCTGAGATCAGGCTGCAGATAGTTTAGTGACAACCATGACTGGAAAGAGGAAGGGACAGACAGTGCAATGTCTCCCTGTGGCTGTACACTCCTTTGGATATCCCTGACAGGATGACAAACCAGAGCACAGCAGCCCGTCAGGTCGGTGGTACTGACAGCCCGGTCTGATGCTCTGCATGAGGAAAGGACAAGCAGAGCAGTAATGACAGCACTCTCACAGTACAGGGGACATGCAGGAGATTCTGTGGCAGCAATAGAGATGCCAGGATAATGTGTCACCTCCTGGGTACCAGGGTCAGGTACGTCTGAGATATGCAGGATTTCCAAAAGATAGACTTGCCAGTAGAGTCGGTGGGAAGGAAGCCAAATGCAATGTTTCATTCATTTCCAGAGGACTACTGCACAGAAGCAAGGATGTAATGCTGAGGATTGATGAGGCATTGGCTCAATCACACTTGGAGTATTGTGAACTGTTTTGGGCCCCTTATCTAAAAGAGTATGTGCTAGCATTGGAAAGGGCCCAGAGGAGGTTCACAAGAATGATCCCAGCAATGAAAGGGTTAATGCATGAGGATGTTTGATGGCTCTCGGCCTGTCTGTACTCACTGGAATTTAGAAGAAAGAGGGGATTTCATTGAAACCTATCAAATATTGAAAGGCCGAGATAGAGTGGACGTGGAGAGGATGTTTCTGATAATGGGGCATCTACAACCACAGGGCACATCCTCAGAATACTAGGACATCCTGTTAGAACAAAGATATGGAGTAATTTCCTTAGTAAAGGGTAGTGAATCTGAGCAGCCTATGTCAGGATGCTGTTCATTGAATACAGCTCAGCGTTTAACCCCATCATTCCCACAATCCTGATCAATAAGCTACAGAACCCGGTCCCTCTGCAATTGGATCCTCGACTTACCAACCGAGAGACCACAATCTGTGTGGATTGGTGATAATATCTCCCCCTCGCTGATGATCAACACTGGTGCACCTCAGGGGTGTGTGTTAGCCCGCTGCTCTACTCTCTATATACCCATGATTGTGAGGCTAGACATAGCTCAAATACCATCTACAAATTTGCTGATGACACAACCACTGTTGGTAGAAACTCAGATGGAGATGAGAGGGCACAGAGGAATGAGATATACCAGCTGTGGTGTCGCAGCGAGAACATTGCACTCAATGTCCGTCAGACAAAAAGAGCTGATTGTCGACCTCAGGAAGGGTAAGACGAGGGAACACGAACCAATCCTCATGGAGGGATCAGAAGTGGAGAGAGGAAACAATTTCAAGTTCCTGGATATCAATATCCCTGAGGATCTAACCTGGTCCCAACATATTCATGCAGCTACAGTACAAAGAGGGCAAGACAGTGGATATATCTCATCAGGAGTTTGAAGATTTTTGGTTTGTCACTTTAAAACACTCAAAAACTGCTATAGGTGTATTCGATGCATAGCATTTATAATACACGTTATTTCTGTTTTTGCACTATAGTTAATCTACATAATATACATATCCATATACACACATACTGATCTATTTATTCTTTCTATATTTTCATGTACTGCATTGAACTGCTGCTGCTACATTAACAAATTTCATGACACATGCCGGTGGTAACAAACCTGATTCTGGTTCTGACTCTGAATTCACTGCCACAGACAGCTGAAGCCAATTCACTGGGTATATTTCATGTGGAGGTTCTCGACTGTGGGGAGGAAAAGAGGGTCTGAGAGGGTTCAGAGATCTGTCATGATCTCTTACTTCTGGCAGAATGGTGCAGCAGACTGGATGGGCCAAATGGCCTAATTCTGCTCCTGTGTTTTATGGTCTGATGGTCTCCGAGCAGCTGCAGGACATTTCAAATGGAAGGCTGAGCAGCCAGACATCGTGGTGGACGGTGCATGTTAGTAATAGCAACGTAGGGAGGAGGAGGGTTGTGGTCCTCTGCAGTGAATTTAGAGAAATAAGACAGAAACTAAGAAATAGTAAGCTGTGTATTACTCCCAGTGTCACTTGTGACGGGGAGATATAGAAAGATACCACTGATGAATGTGTGGCTGAGGAGCTGGTGCAGGGCGAGAGATTCAGTTTGATCGATCAATGGGGATAACTTCTAGGGATGATTGACAGAAACTGTTCACTCCCTCGGGTCTTCATGGGAAGGAACAGTTTTCTCCCTCCTGAAACTACAGGGAATAGTTTTAACGTGACAGGTTGGAGGTTTAAGGAGGATCTGAAGGGTGAGGTGATGGAGGTGGATAAATTTATCTGAGACATGCAGAGGTTGGAGAGACAGAGACAGTTTCCCTCGGTATAGGTGTAAATCTAAAGGGAATAGTTTTAATGTGAGGGGGGAGAGATTTAAAGGGGATCTGCAGGGTAAATATTTCACACAGAGAATAGCCGGTAATCCAAATGAGTCAGAGGAGATGGTGGAGGCAGAAACACACAAAGTCTCTGTTCACAAACACTTCTCAGAACCTATCATTCACTGTGTACATCCTGCCCCAGTTGAACTTCCAGGTGCTGGGTCCATTGTTGTTTTCCATCTGTATTAATGATCTAGATGAGAATGTGGTGAACTGGATCAGGAAGTTCGCAGATGACACCAAGATTAGTCGTGCAGTGGACAGTGAGGAAGGCTAACAAATCTTGACATACGATGTGGACTAGCTAGAAAAGTGGCAGATGGAATTTAATACACACAAGTATGAGGTGTTTCGAACATAGGATTAACGAGAGAAATGTATGGTTTAAAGAGGATCTGATGAAAACTGTCCTCTTTCCCCTTTCCCCAGAAGGAGGTTACAATCTGGAACACACTGTCTGAGGGGGTGGTGCAGGCTGGTATTTAAGGACCATCTGGATGAGTGTTTGAATCACCAAGGCAGGGTAGGAGACAGACCAAGTGCTGAGTTAGTGGAGACAGATTCTTGATGGTCAGTATGGACATGCAGAAACCACTGACTGTGAAAGTGCAGTGGGAACCTGAAACACAGAACTTCAGGATGGACTCAGCTAAAACATTCAGAACCCAGTACGACGGATTTTTCTTGTACAAAGGTATTAATGGTCACATACTGAACCAAACCCCTCAAAAGGTGACCAAAATGTTGTGGTCAGGCTTTCATATCCCTCTGGGCCTTCCTTACTGAAGCCCCTGTGCATGTGCCTCTAATATTGTTACACAGTTCCCTGTATGTGGCATCACAGGTAGACAGGGTTGTATGTTCTACTTGCCTTGTCAGCCAAAGAACTGCCTCTCATTAGAGTAGGACAAAACTGTTTAAAGACAGATTTAAAGTGGATCTGAGGGGTAAATATTTCACACAGAGAAGAGCTGGCATCCGGAGTTAACTCCCAAAACAGAGTCACTGGTTTATACAGAAATGAAACAGTCCCTTCGGTACAACTCATCCCCGCCGACCAAGTTGTCGACCTGAACTCGGCCCATCTGCCTGCATTAGGCCCGTATCCCTCTCAACCTTTCCCATCCATGTGACTGTGCAAATATGTTTTAAATATTGTACCTGAGGCAGAGAGCCGGTGCAGTGAGGCGCTGACAGACACTCACTGTTCCGCAGGCAGGAAGAGGAGAGGCGGATCCCACAGCGGAGCCGAAACCCCAACAAGTAGAGACCGGCTCCACCATCTCGGACTTCCCGCCCTGGACCGTTTCCAAGGAAACGACGGCGGTGACGGTGGGACCCGTGTGACGTCACCACGTGTTTGTCACGTGAGGGGGCGGTGGGAGCTGTCAATCAGTGGAGCCGCCAGAAAACTTGGGAGCATCGTAAATAGAATCGGTCTGGGGAGGGTGGGGGCGGATTTCCAGGAACGTGACTCTCCCACCCCACTTCCGGGAAGTGACTGTAATATTCACATTTAATCTGACTCTTCGGTCCTAGAAATATTTAATGTTTGTTTTTTGTATATTTCTGCGTGGATAGTCCTTTTAATTTTGGGTAAAAAACGTTGGAACTATATCACCTTCATCAACCTTCCTGGTAACTTCCTCAAAAACACTCTACAAGATTGGTTAGACATGACGTACAATGCACAAAGCCATATTAACTATCCCCAATCAGTCCCTCTCTATCCAAATAATTATATCTATGGTTGCTTAGAATACCTTCCAATAACCTTCCAACAACTGATATTAGGCTCACTGGCCTATGATTTCTTGGCTAATTCGTATACCCTTCCTTAAACAACAGAACAACATTAACTATCTTCCAATCCTCTAGTACCGCACCAGTGGATGAGGAGGTTTAAGATATCTCTGCTTGCACCCTGCAATTTCTGCATTATTCTCCCACAAGGTCTGTGGGACCACCCTGTTGGGCCAGTAGATTTATTCACCCTAAGGCAGCAAACTTCTCCTCTTCTGTGATCTGTACAGGGTCCATGACCTCGCTGCATCATTGTCTCACATATGTGTCCCTCTCCTGAGGATTTACAGCTGAACAAAATCTATCTCCTACAACTCTTGTGGCTCCAAATATAGAATACCAATCTTATCTTTCAGAGGACCAGTCTTGCCCCTTTCTATCCTTTTGCTCTTAATATATCTGTATAAATGCTTTTGATTTTCCTTCATCTTTTATGCAACAGTAAACACGTTTTCTTTTCACCTTCCTGATTTCCTTCTTACGTCTTCTCCTGCATCTCTTAAACACCTTAAGTACCCCATTTGTTCCTGCCTCTCGAGACCTGCTACATACCGTACATCTGTCATTTTCTTAATCCACTCTCAATTTCTCTCAGAAACAAGGGCCAAGGTTCAATCTGTTAGCCTTGCCTTTTATTCTGAAAGAAGATACAAATTCTGTACTCTCAGAATTTCACTTTTGAAATCCTCCCACTTACAAATCACACCTTTGCCAGAAAATAACCTATCCCAACCCACACTTGCCAGATCCTCCTGGTACCATAAAATTGGCCTTTCTCCAATTTTGAACCTCAACCTGAGTACCTGACCTATCCTCTTCCATAATTACATTGAAACTAATGGCATTATGATCACAAGATCCAAAGTGTTCCCCTGCACAAACTTCTGTGACCTGCCCTGTCTCATTGTCTAATGGAGTTCTGGTACCACACTCTCTCCAGTTGGAACTTCTGTGTACTGATTAAGGAAACTTCCCTGAGCACATTTGACAAACTCTTCCCATCCAGCCCTTTTACAGTATGGAAGTCACATTCAATATGTGGAACATTGCAATCACGCACTATCACAACCTCAATTTTCTTGTAACAGTCTGTGATCTCTCTACAAGTTTGCTCTCCTAAATCCCACGGACTGTTGGGTTGTCTATAATATAATCCCATTCCTTTCTTAATTCCTCAGTTCTACCCATAAAAGCTCATGAGACAAGCTCTCCAGTCTACTCTGACTGAGCACTATTGTGACATTTTCCCTGACTAGTAATGCCACCTCACTCCCTTTAATCCCTTCTGCTCTATGACAGCTAAAACAATGGAAGCCTGGAACACTGACCTGCCAGTCCTGCCCCTCCTGCAATCAAGCCTCACTAATGACATAATTCCACATGTTGATCCATGCACTGACCTCATCTGTCCTTTCCTACAATACTCCTTGTGTTGAAATATACGCAGCTCAGGACATCAGTCCTACCTTGCTCAAGCTTTTCATTCCTGACTTTGTACGTGGGGTTAACAACATCTTTTCCCACAACCACTCCACTATCTGTTCTGGTGCTCTGGTTCCCATCCCCTTGAAACTCTCGTTTAAACCAACACCCCTAGTAAACCTTCCCACTAGGATATTAGTCCCCCTCAAGTTCAGAAGAGAACCCAGTGATCCGGAAATCTGAAGCCCTCCCTCCTGCACCAACTCCTGAGCCTCTTTAAACTGTATGATCTTCCCATTTCAGACGTCACTGGCATGTAGCACAGGTAGCAATCCTGAAATTAACAACCCTGTGGATCTTGTGCTTTACGTAGCACCCAACTCCCTGAGCTCACTTTGCAGGACCTCGTCAATAACCCTCACCAGATCATTGGTACACAAGTGAATCACAACCTCAGGCTGCTCACCCTCCCACTTAAGAATGCTGTGAAATCGACCTGAGATGTCTCTGATCCTGGCAACCGGGAGGCAGCAACCACCTGGGAATCTTGTTCTCATTCATGTAAACTCCTTTCTATTCCCCTAACCAATGAACCCCCATCACTACAGCTCACCTCTTCTCCCCACTTTCTTCCTGAATTACCGAGCCAGACTCAGTCCCAGAGACCTGACCCATGTGGCCCACGGTATTCCAAAGTGGTATGCATGTTGTTGACGGGAACAGCCACAAGGGTACTCTGCACTGCCTTCCTATTCACTCTCCCCCTCTTGACAACCATCCCGCATCTTGGGTTTAATCACTTCCCCCATGTGCTGTCTATCAACAATCAATCCCTCGGGGGATCCAGAGTCCATTCAGTTCAATCTCCAACTCCTCAGCACGGCCTGATAAAAGTTTCAGCTTTATGCCTTCTAGCAAGAGTAGTCATCAAGGACACTGGATGTCTCCATTTCTTCAGTCGTAGAAGAGACCATAACAGAGGGTCATTCACTGATGGGGTTATAGCACAGACCTCCCAAGACAGTCTTGTTACATGCACGTGCAGTTCAACTCTTTGAATGATAATGCAGAAAGTTTGAAGTTAATAACTCATCTCCTTCTACCTTCGGCCATGAACTTATCAATTACCCCTCGTATGTCTATTTTAATGCGAGAAGTATTATAAATAAAGCAGATGAACTTAGATCGTGGATCAGCACATGGAGCTATGATGTTGTGGCCATTACATGGATGGTACAGGAGCAGGAATGGCTTTAGGTGTTTCAGAAAGGATAGGGAGGGAGGCAAAAGCGGTGGGGGTTTGGCACTGTTGATCAAGGATAGTGTCACAGCTGCAGTAAAGGAGGAAGACATGGAGGGGTTGTCTATGGAGTCTCTGTGGGTGGAAGGTAGGAACAGGAAGGGGCCAAAAACTCGACTGTGTGTTTTTATAGACCACCCAATAATAACAGGGACATCGAGGAGCAGATGGGGAAACAGATTCTGGAAAGGAGTAATAGTAAGTGTTCTTCCAGTGGGAGATTTTAATTCCCCAAGTATTGATCAGCATCTCCCAAAAGTGAGGGTTTAGATGGGGTAGAGTTTGCTAGGTGTGTTCAGGAAGGTTTCTTGACACAACATGTGGATAACCCTACAAGAGGAGAGGCTGTATTTGATCTGGTATTGGGAAGTGAACCTGGTCGGGTGTCAGGTCTCTCAGTGGGAGAGTATTTTGGAGATAGTGATCACAATTCTATCTCCTTTACCGTAGCATTGGAAAGAGATAGGAATAGACAAGTTAAGAAAATGTTTAATTGGAGTAAGGGGAAATATGAGGCTATCAGGGAGGAACTTGGAAGCATAAATTGGAAACAAATGTTCTCAGGGAAAGGTATGGAAGAAATATGGCAAATGTTCAGGGGACATTTGCGTGGGGTTCTGAGTCGATACGTTCCAATAAGACATGGAAAGGATGGTCGGGTACAAGATCCGTGGTGTACAAAAGCTGTTGTTAATCTGGTCAAGAAGAAAAGAAGAGCTTACAAAAGGTTCAAAAAACTTGGTAATAATAGGAATCTAGAAGATTATAAGACTTGCAGGAAGGATTTTAAGAATGAAATCAGGGGAGCGAGAAGCGGCCATGAGAAGGCCTTGGAGGGTAGGATTAAGGAAAACACCAAGGCATTCAACAAGTATGTGAAGAGCCAGAGGCTAAGACGTGAGACAATAAGACCAACCAAGTGTGACAGTGGAAAAGTGTGTATGGAACCGAAGGAGATGGCAGAGTAATTAATGAATACTTTGATTCAGTATTCACTACGGAAAAGGATCATAGCGATCGTAGGGATGACTTGCAGCAGATTGAAAAGCTTGAGCATGTAGATATGAAGAAAGAGGATGTGCAGAACTTTTGGAAAGCATCAGGTTGGATACATCACCGGACCAGAAGAGATGTACCCCAGGCAACTCTGGGCGGCGACGGAGAAGATTGCTGAATGTCTGGCGATGATCTTCGCATCATCAATGAGGATGGGAGAGGTTTCGGAGGATTGGAGGGTTGCAAATGTTGTTCCCTTATTCAAGAAAGGGAGTTGGGATAGCCCAGAAAATTATAGGCCAGTGATTCTTACTTCAGTGTTTGGTAAGTTGATGGAGAAGATCCTGAGAGGCAGGTTTTGTGAACATTTGGAGAGGCATAATATGATTAGGAATAGTCAGCATGGCTTTGTCAAAGCAGGCTGTTCCTTATGAGCCTGACTGAATATTTTGAGGATTCAGAATGTATTATTGGGCTGTTAATATACTTTATGTGTGTTCTTGGTTATATTGGACTGATAAAATTAAACAACCACCTTGGGTTTATTTGGAATTGAAAGCTGTGAAACAATTTTCTTAACTTTGTTATTAGGAGCTTCTTTATCTGCGCAATTAGCCAAAATTTCTAATCCAAATTTATATCCTATCATTAAGCAGTCATTACGAATTTGGTACCAATTTCATATTTTTTTTAATCTTAAGAAATTTAACCTTCTTAGTTTAATTTATTGAAACTGTTTATTTTAACCTTCACTTAGTGATCCTACCTTTTCTCTTTGGAGGAATAAAGGAGTTTATTCCTTCATGTATCTGTTCCAAGTTGCTTAAGGACAACAAAGTCACGGCATTGGAGTGGCCATCACAAAGCCCTGACATCAATCCAATAGAAAGTTTGTGGGCAGACCTGAAAAAGTGTGTGCAAGCAAGGAGGCCTACAAACCTGACTCAGTTACACCAGCTCTGTCTGGAGGAATGGAACAAAATTCCAGCAACTTACACTGAGAAGCTTGTGGAAGGCTACCCAAAACGTTTGACGGAAGTTAAACAATTTAAAGGCAACACTACCAAATACTAACAAAGTGTATGCAAACTTCTAACCAACTGGGAAACTGATGAAAGAAATAAAAGCTGAAATAAATCATTCTCTCCACTATTATTCTGACATTCACATTCTTAAAATACAGTAGTGATCCTAACTGACCTAAAACAGGGAATATTTTCTCGGATTAAATGTCAGCAATCGTGAGAAACTGAGTTTAATTGTATTTGGCTAAAGTGTATGTAAACTTCTGACTTTAACTGTAGTATTAATGGCAAGACTCTTGTCCATGTGGAGGATCAGAGGGACCTTGGGTTCCGAGTCCATAGGACACGCAAAGCTACTACTCAGGTTGACTCTGTGGTTAAGAAGGCATACGGTGCATTAACCTTCATCAACAGTGGGATTGAGTTTAAGAGCCAAATGATAAGGTGCAGCTCTACGGGACCCTGGTCAGACCCCACTTAGAGTTATGACGAAAGACCAAGTTATTAGAAGATTGATGCTGATGAGAGAGATAAGAGAGACAAAAGGGAGAAGCGTTCAAAATGTTAATGAGAGACGAGAGAGATTAACGAAAAGAGACACAGTTCCGAGTATTAACAGAACGGTTGCTTTGAACCTGAACTGTTTGAAGTTTGATGGACAGGTGAAACCCCAGCAGGGGGATAAAAAGAACAGGTTCGCTAAGGCACAACAGACATCACGAGATCATGACATAACGAGACCCTGGAAGTGCGGTGTGCCCCCACAAGTTGCTGGGTGTTTTGGAGGTCTCGTCGTGGGACCGACCATAGACGCACAGGGTGAAAAAGTACGATCGGCGGGAACCTGGTCTGTGTGTCCACCCTTGCCTGGGTGCCGGGTTCACCGCGGAAGAACGATCGTATCCAGAACAGAGGGGTCACAGTCGGTGACCTCAGAAGACATTAAAAAGGGCTCGCCCTAAGGCTAACTGTGAGGAATATCAAATGTCTGTTTGAATCCGATTTGCATATCATCATTCGCTCTCTCTCTCTCTCCAACAGCACCACAGCAATTGCTGCGAACTGTACTGAGCTGAACTAAACTCTGCATCACTTGAGACTGATCATTTTACCCCTAGACTGCGATAGAGCTTAATTGATTCCTATTATCCTAGTTCTGTGTACATGTGTGTTTTATCATTGCTAACCCGTTGCATTTATATCCTTACGATTAGAGTACTGTGTTACTTAATTCTTTAATAAAACTTCCTTAGTTCCAGTAATCCAGACTCCAACTAAGTGGTCCATTTCTGTTGGTTTGGCAACCCAGTTATGGGGTACGTAACATAAGTGGGGGCTCATCTGGGATTTTGAACGCTAAATTTGGGACGGGGTAAATTGATTGGGTTAAAATTCCCAAAGAAAGAAAGGGCAAACAGCAGAAATGGAGATTGAGGAATTTCTAAAGGCGCCGACCTTGGAGGCATTAGAGGATGCCAGGAAATCAGAATTGGCAACTGTGGCCAAACATTTGAATCTTTTTAAAGGGAATTCGACAATGAGGAGAGCAGAGATGCACAGAGCTATCGTAGAGCACTATGTATCTAAAGGTGTGTTTCCCCAAGGGGAGCTGGAGGTGGTATCTATGGGAAAACCTGGTGCAGAAGCAGTACAGGTGCAGATTGAAAAATTGAGACTCGAGCACGAGTTCTGGGTAAAGCAGCTGGAGTGAGAAGAGAAGCAGTTAGAACGCGAAGAGAGAATAAAACAGTTGGAGCGAGAAGAGAGGGACAGGCAGTTAGAACAAGAAGTGAGAGAGAAACAGAGGGAAAGGGAATTTGAGCTAGAGAAGTTAAAGATGACAATAGCACAGGGGCCCATGTCGATCCAAGGTGGAGGGTTCAGGGCGACCCAGGAGGTTAGGCTGGTTCCCCCATTTGAGGAGACCTATGTTGATGGGTACTTTCTCCATTTTGAAAAAGTTGCTGCAAGTCAGGACTGGCCGAGGGATAGTGGGCTGTTTTCCTTCAGAGTGTACTTAAAGGAAAAGCCCAACAAGCTTACTCAGCCTTGTCCTCAGAAGAGGCCCAGAGGTATGATGAGGTGAAAGAGGCCATACTCAGGATTTATGAGTTGGTCCCGGAGGCATACTGGCAGAAGTTCCGGAATGCGAGGAAGCAATGGGGCCCGCACGTATTTAGAGTTTGCCCGTGAGATGCAGATGTATCGTGAGCGTTGGTGCGCCTCGAAAGGGGTCAATGGGGATTATGACAGACTGCTACAGCTGATACTGATTGAGCAGTTTAAAGGTTGTGTCCCTGAAGGTATGAGGCCCTACCTAGATGAGAGCAAGGCAGAAACCTTTGCCGCAATTGCTAAGTTAGCAGATGAATACGCGTTAACGCACAAAGCGAAATTTACCCCGAGTAAAGGCTACCAGAAGGGTAGTCAAGGGGGCGGGGAGAGTCTGCCAGAAAAGTGAGAAAGTTAGCCGGGGACTAGTGAGAAGGATAAGGAAGACAGGAAGCAGTTTGTTAGGAAGTCTCCTGGGGTTGTATGCTATAATTGCGGGAAAGCCGGACACTTTGCGTCCAGGTGCTTTGCCCCAAAGAAGGAGACGGGGAAAGGGAAAACGATGGTTCCGACTGGCTGTATTGAGCTGGAAAACAACCCGCTAGGGAAGGGAAGAAGAAGTCTGATAAAGTTCAGGAAAGGCGCGAGAGGTTTATCTCGGCCGGATTGGTGTTGGTGAAGGAGGGGTTAAATCCAGTTCCAATACGGATCTGGAGAGACACTGGAGCTTATCAGTCATTGATATTAAAGAGTGTGTTGGACTTTAGTTCAGAAACCCAGACTGGGGAGGTCAGGGTGATAAAAGGTATTGGGAAAGGGACTGAAGCAGTACCTTTGCACCAGATACACCTAAAAAGCGACTTGGTCTCCGGACCGGGCACGATCGGGGTGAGGCCCGAACTACCGATGGAAGACATGGAGGTCTTACTCGGTAATGACCTCGCCGGCAGAGAGGTGTACCCAGCAGTAAAACTGACAAGCCAGCCTGCCAGTATTGAGGCCCCGCCCATGGACTCACAGGTTTATCCTGTTTGCGCAGTGACTCGGCGCATGTCCAGAAAGGCTGCCGAAGCTAATATAGATTTAGCTGAGATGTTTTTACCAGCCTTGTACCAGGAGGGGTTAGAAAGTAAGAGAGAGCGTAGTGAAACAGGAGGAAGTGAAGGAGTTGAGTTAGATTTATCATTGGCAAGGAAGGAATTTGTACAGGCACAGGAGCGAGACGAGGAGCTGATGGTTTTGATGGAGGCAGCTCTCTCCGAAGCAGAATTAAGAAGGGAGCCAATGGGCTATTATGTGAAGGAGGGAGTACTAAGGAGGAAATAGAGACCAAGTACCGTGCCCGCAGATGAGAAATGGGGGGAGGTGCCGAAAATTTATGGGGATGAGATTCTTAACCTGGCCCACAAGATACCCCTGGGTGGACATTTTGGGGTGAGGAAAACAGTCGATCGAATCATGAAAGAGTTCTACTGGCCGCACATGAGGAAGGATGTTATTGACTATTGCAGACGTGAGGTAACACAGTTACAGGCTATTAACATGTTAAAAGCCTACCACGATCAGAAAGCAGATCTAGTTGGTGTTATCACGAAAATTAATGAGGCTAGGGTGCCACCTGATAAGGGGAAAACCCATTTTGAAAAGATGAGTGTGGTGCCGACCAGATGGGAGAACTCTATTGCGTTGGCCAACTTTGCTGATGAGTTCTCTCACTTAATCCTCGAACAAAGTGAGCTGCCGATAAAGCCAATTAAACCGCATGCACACGTATGACCGGATGTCCCGAGGCGATGCAAAGAGCCGGGACATGGTGTTGTTGTCACATCAGGTCAGCCTAGTGAGCAATACTCCTACAGGATGATTAATTCAGTGACAAAAGGCTAAAGAACGCAGAAGCGTATATTGGTGATTTAGTGGTCTGGAGTGACACGTGGGAGGAGCACATTGTGGCACTGTTTAAAAATCTGTTTGAAGCCAGCCTGATAGTGAACCTCGCAAAAAGTGAATTCGGCCACGGAAAAATCACTTGTCTGGGACTTGTGGTAAGACAGTGGCAGCTGGCACTGATGCAGGCTAAGGTGCGGGCTATCTCAGAAGTCCCCACCCCGACAGACAAGAGAGCCCTGAGAAGGTTCTTGGAGATGGTAGGGTACTATCGGAAGTTTTGCAAAAAAATAACCTTGCAGATACTACCCTCCCTCTTACTAAGCTCTTGCCAAAGAATGCTAAATTGGTGTGGGACGACTCTTGTTATCTTCGTCCGGGACGAAAACCACTGAGAAGTTACACTGATCACAACTCATTAGTGTTTTTGGCCACTATGAAGTTTGTTAAATTGGAGCCTGGTTTTAGAGGATTATTAAAATAACACATATAAAAGGAACGGAAAGGTGATGGCTGACTGTCTGTCAAGGTGTTGACAACTTAAAGTTCTCTGTATTAGCCATATAGCTGATGACCATGTATATTTGTGTGTATCTAAAAATGTATTCATGCCTATAATTTTTACCCCGGTAAAAATCCTTTGAGGATAAGTGTGTGACGAAAGACCAAGTTATCAGAAGATTGATGCTGATGAGAGAGATAAGAGAGACAAAAGGGAGAAGCGTTCAAAATGTTTATGAGAGACGAGAGAGATTAACGAAAAGAGACAGTTCCGAGTATTGACAGACCGGTTGCTTTGAACCTGAACTGTTTGAAGTTTGATGGGCAGGTGATATCCCAGCAGGGGGATAAAAGGAACAGGTTCGCTAAGGCACAACAGACACCACGAGATCACGAGATAACGAGACCCTGGAAGTGTGGTGTGCCCCCACAAGTTGGTGGGACTTTGGAGGTCTGTCGCGGGACCGACCATAGACGCACAGGGTGAAAGGGTACGATCGGCGGGAACCTGGTGTGTGTGTCCGCCCTTGCCTGGGTGCCGGGTTCACCGCGGAAGAACGATCGCATCCAGAACGGAGCGGTCACAGTCGGTGACCTCAGAAGACATTAAAAAGGGCTCGCCCGAAAACTGACTGCGAGGAATATCAAAGGTCTGCGTGAATCCGATTTGCATATCATCATTCTCTCTCTCTCTCTCTCTCTCCCCAACGGCACAACAGTGATTGTTGTGAACTGTACTGAGCTGAACTGAACTCTGCGTCACTTGAGACTGATCATTTTACCCCTAGACTGCAATAGAGCTTGATTGATTCCTATTATCCTAGTTCTGTGTACATGTCTGTTTTATCATTGCTAACCCATTGCATTTATATCCTTACGATTAGAGTACCGTGCTACTTATTTCTTTAATAAAACTTCCTTAGTTCCAGTAATCCAGACTCCAACTAAGTGGTCCATTTCTGCTGGTTTGGCAACCCAGTTACGGGGTACGTAACAGAGTACTGTGATCAATTCTGGTCACCTCACTAAAGGATGTGGAAACCATAGAGAGGGTGCAGAGACTTACAAGGATGTTGCCTGCAGTGGGAGCATGCCTGATGAGAATAGGCTGAGTGAACTCTGCCTTTTGTCCTTGGAGTGACGGAGGATGAGATGTGACCTGATAGAGGTGTAGAAGATAACGAGAGGCATTGATCATGTGGATAGTCAGAGTTTTTTTTTTCCCCAGGGCTGAACTTGCTCACGCGAGAGGACATAGTTTTATAGTGCTTGGAAGTAGGTACAGAGGAGATGTCAAGGGCAAGTTTTTTTTTATGCAGAGAGTAGTGTGTGTATGAAATGGGCTGCCAGCAGATGGATACATGGAGCTTAGAAAAATAGAGGGCTATGGGTAAGCCGAGGTAGTTCTACCGTAAGGATATCTTTGGCACAGTCTGCATTCTTGTTTCTCTTTCTGCTGGTGGCATTTCCAAAATGTTTGGAAATTGAAACACACATAATTCAAGGTTCTCCTTTATCAACTCTCTGTTACTTCCTGAGAGATGCCCAGTGTGAGGGAGGGGTTAGATAGTGTCTGTGAATAGCAGTCCACTATCAGGGTTGTATAGGTGTCTGTCCTTGAAATGCCTGTGTTGTAGAAGTGCTTAATGGTGGAGTACAGTGCTGGTTATGTACAGGTCCGGGTGCTCACTGCACAGTGCTATGAGTATCATAGGCCTGTGTCCTGGTAATGAAAGTTTAAATATTGTAAAGTTCACTCTCCCTGTATTCAACTGCTGCCTTTCTTGAGCAGTCACATATGCAGGGCATGTTCATACCAGAGAAAGACTCTTTCCTCCCCCTTGCAGTATACGCCAGATATTGTTACGTTCTGTTTCCTTACAGTACGGTACCAGCAGTTTAAACATCATTTTTACCTGCATGTGGTCTGTATATCCCAACGGACTAAATAACCCACAGGATTTATCCATCTAAATGGTCTGAGCGTCCCAACAGCACCTCCTCTTTAGTATCAACATGCCAGAGAATATCACCATACCCCCTTTCTGATCATGCTGTCCTCCATGTCTTTCTCCTTAGTGAACAACAATGCAATGTGTTCATCTTCTACCTCGCATGCTAACTCTGGCTCCAGGCATAAACTCAGTGTAGTCATTTTCTGGTCACCATTTACTTTCCTTATTCACAGTGTAACTTGTTTCTTGCTTCTGGTATGGTCCTCCAAGACCCTGTCTAATTTCATCTTCCTCAACCTTACACATGACTCCTCTTGCATTTTTAAACATGTACAATATTTCTCATCAACCTTTGTTCCTGAATGTCCCTGTCCTTCTTTACCTTCCTCACAGGCACAGGGAACTCCTGAATTCTGACCGGCTGGACTGTAAGTGTCGCTCGCATGTCAGATTATCACTTAACATTATCTCCATCCAGTAACATCAGCTCACAGACAACTCCCTATGACTCCTGCTCAATTCTATAATATGTCTTCAACAAACTTACATTCATCTAGTTGCAGGTCCATTTTTATCCTTATCAATAACCATCTTAAAACTTTCTGCATTATCATTGTTATTTATTTTTCCCCAATGAATCTCCAATCATCTTGTCAGGCTTATTCCCCAATACTACACCAAATATGCCCCCACACTGGTGGACCATCTATACACTGTTTCTGGAAACCTTCCTGATCACACCTCACAAATAATGCCCCGTCCAAGCCTCAGGTGGTAAAGGAGTCCCTGTCATTCGGGAAGATTATTCACCCACTACAGCTACTCTATTGTTTTTACATCAGCCCATAACCTGCTAACTCATCTTTTCCTCTCTCTTACTGGCTATTGTAAGGTCTACAGTATAATCCCATCACAGTGATTGCACCTTTCTTATTCCTGATTTCTACCCACATTGTCTTACTGGATGAGCCTCTGGGATGACCTCAAACTTGTGACGTTCTGCCTGTTCAGAGGTACAGCTCTCCAAACAACAGGAATTCTGCAGATGCTGGAAATTCAAGCAACACACATCAAAGTTGCTGGTGAACGCAGCAGGCCAGGCAGCATCTCTAGGAAGAGGCGCAGTCGACGTTTCAGGCCGAGACCCTTCGTCAGGACTAACTGAAGGAAGAGTGAGTAAGGGATTTGAAAGTTGGAGGGGGAGGGGGAGATCCAAAATGATAAGAGAAGACAGGAGGGGGAGGGATGGAGCCAAGAGCTGGACAGGTGATTGGCAAAAGGGGATACGAGAGGATCATGGGACAGGAGGTCCGGGAAGAAAGACAAGGTGGGGGGATTCCCAGAGGATGGGCAAGAGGTATATTCAGAGGGACAGAGGGAGAAAAAGGAGAGTGAGAGAAAGAATGTGTGCATAAAAATGAGTAACAGATGGGATACGAGGGGAGGTGGGGCCTTAGCGGAAGTTAGAGAAGTCGATGTTCATGCCATCAGGTTGGAGGCTACCCAGACGGAATATAAGATGTTGTTCCTCCAACCTGAGTGTGGCTTCATCTTTACAGTAGAGGAGGCCGTGGATGGACATGTCAGAATGGGAATGGGATGTGGAATTAAAATGTGTGGCCACTGGGAAATCCTGCTTTCTCTGGCGGACAGAGCGTAGATGTTCAGCAAAGCGGTCTCCCAGTCTGCATCGGGTCTCGCCAATATATAAAAGGCCACATCGGGAGCACCGGATGCAGTATATCACCCCAGCCGACTCACAGGTGAAGTGTTGCCTCACCTGGAAGGACTGTTTGGGGCCCTGAATGGTGGTAAGGGAGGAAGTGTAAGGGCATGTGTAGCACTTGTTCCGCTTACACGGATAAGCTCTCCAACCTCTTTTAGCTCCCTCTGGACTATTTGAATCATATAAATCCTGGAATGTTCAGATATCAGTCCTGCCCTTCTCTCATCCAGATCTCTGTAATGGATGAATCACCATGACATTACTAATCCAGGCTCTCAGTCCACCTGCTTTCACTGTTCTACACTCTGCCCTGAAATAAACTCACTTTTGGCTTTCAGTGCCACTTTGCTCATTAATGTGTCCCCATCTTTACTTGCTTTGGGGGTTCTTTGACCTCACCTCTACCATCCGCTCAATGCTACTTACTGAACTGTAGCTCAGGATCCCAACACCCGCTCCACATGGCACATGATAAAAATCATCAGCGTGGCTCCAGCAAGATTCCCTGTGTGAATATTAGTTCCCCTTCACTGTAACCCATCCTCCTTACACTAGTCCCACTTATTCTGCAAGAGAACCCAATGTTCTGTGTTCCTTATGCATTCCCCCACCCCCATCCCCAGCACCAGATTGTTAGACACTCATTTAAGTGTACGAAATTACCGTATCTTTCCTCGCAAGCTTGTGGTAACTGAAGAAATCCTGAAATGACCACCCCAGCGTTCCTACTTCTTAACTCCCTAAATACTCTTTGCAGAACCTTGTCTCTCTGTTGTTAGTTCTAATAAGGATCACGACTTCTGGCTGTTCACCCTGCCTTTTCAGAATGGCCTGTACCTTCTGAGAGACATCCTTGTCCCTGACATGATCGAGGTAACGCACCTTCCTGCAATCTCACTCATTTCCACAGATACTCCTGTTTATTACCGCCCCCCACCCCGGCTAAAGTGATTGCTGCATGTGATTCTTTGCATCCAATCTCTGTATATTCATGTGCCTTCAAATAGTCTCTTTGTAATGAAAATTGTTTTGAAATTCATTCATTGTATACTTTTTAAAAATTCAGTTAATGGTATTGACTTACGCATTCGCAAGCAAAGGAGCCTGCACACGTGTTGAAACAAAACTCTTTGTTAGAACTCGGACGATTTTAATACAGAAAGAATAAAATTCTACAGAAGCAGCAGTACATAATTCAAAATAATACTTATCATTCACTAAACAAGCCAATCTCAGTGATGGAGGGGAAACACAGATCCGACAATATAATGCAGCCTCTTCCCTCTCTCTATCTCCCTGTCTCACTCACGATGGCAGTGAGAAAGAGAACCAAGATCAGGAGTGATTGATACAGACTAGAATAAACTCCATAAACTCCAGTTTTGTCAGAACCGGGAAACAGGGGAAACAGGTTCGCCTCAAGCTTCAATTTAACAGGATGAGATGCAAAGAGGATTTCTCTGGAATGATGAGGCCAGTGATGCCGTCGGGATCAGCTGTAAACTGCTATTTTGTAATTCGAAGGCAACACACACAAAATGGAAAAGACTTGACAGGACTCTGATGAAGGGTTTCGGCCCGAAACATCGACAATTTACTCTTTTCCATAGATAATGCCTGGCCTGCTGAGATCCTCCAGCATTTTGTGTGAGGAAAAGGTTAAACATCCGACGTTTCCGGCCGAGACACTTCATCAGGATCTGATTGTGTGTGTGAGTTGTTTTGTATTTCCAGCATCCGCAGATTTTCTCGTGTTTGTTTTGTTACTCTATTCATCACATTGTTCCCATTTACCCACAAGTGGGGGTATAAAATAGGGAGCATAAAGGCAGCTGAATTGTAAAACTTTACAGCATTTATTTCTAATGTTTCATGAGTTTCAAAATCTGATTCAATGGGTATTTCACCGCATTCTTCAGTTCCTCTCGGAATTTGCTCTGAGTCAGGGCGTAAATGCACGTGTTGGTGCAGGAACTGAGAATCTGCAGCATTCCCGATGTGTTTTCTGTGATGTAACGGGGATCTGTGACAGAATAAACAAAACTCATTGAAATCCGTTTATAGATAGAAAATACCACGTATGATCCCCACAACAATATGAAACTACTGGTTATGCTGAAGAGCAAAACGATGGATTTGCGTCGGTTCTCCATCTCCCGGTCCTTGTCATTCTCTCCACTCTTTCGTCCCCGGAGCCCCCTGCGGGCTCGACTGGCCGCTAGAATCCGCCTGACAGTCAGAATATTGAACAGCAACATCAGAAAGATTGGTACACAAGGGGTTAAAATGAGGTCAAACATGTCAAATGCCGCCCATTAGGGAGAGTTTGTGAAGCTCGGTGTAAGGACACAATTCCAGGGAACACCGTCAATTATTTCTCTGGGCCAGGATACAAAGCCCCAGGGGACAGTCACCAAACAGGCCAGCACACTCACTGTCCCGATAACCACAGCCGCCGTTCTCTCGGTGCAATATTTTGTTTTCAGCTTCTCACAGCAAATAGCCACAAATCGATCGACGGTGAAAGCGACAGTCAGCCAGACTGAGCTCACAGTGCTCGCAGACATCAACCACAGACCAAGTCTGCACACAGGAGTGATTCGCAAGAATGATCGGGGAAAAAAAATCAGAGCAGTAATCCTCAGGAGCGGATCAGAGATAACCACCAGGAGATCAGCCGCTGCCATTCCCACCAGGTAGCGAGTGACACATTTGGAGAGACCACACTTTCCCCGGGACAGGATCACAATCGCCACCAAGTTCGCTGGAAGAGAGACAGGGAACAGCAAGTTGAGAAAATACTGAGCAGAAGCCGATGCTGCAGCTTGAGGGGATCCTGTAATATTTCCACTTTATTGTTACATTTAGCGGTGGGAGGGTCGAGAGAGGGCGCAGAGCGGCGGGACAGAGAATGAGTTTACACAGTAAAATAAATTCAGTATGATCTGAATACGGATTCCTTACTGGTGAGCGGAATGCAAACTGGCAGCGTAAATCTAAAACTGGGTAACTACCTCCTGAGGGCCAATACTGGATGGAACATTTTCTACATCCGCGTCTCGTCTGGATGAAATGAATAAATCCAGGCGCTGATGGCGGGATTCTTCCATCAGACAATCGTCAGCTTCCATGGCGATGCCTGTCAGCGACAGAAAAGCGGAAGGACGGAACAAAAAAAAGGAAATGCTGCAAACACTGATACAGGTAAAACAGAATATGTGGAAAAACAGTTAAAGTATCTGTCCTCAGAACTGTTCTCAGAGAGACCCCTGACACGGGTGTTAACTGGTTTCTCTTTCCATACAAGCTGCTTGGGGCTTAGTGTTTCCAGCATTCCCCGAGTTTGTTTCCTATTCCAGCATTTACCACTTCACTGACTTTAGATCAGAACATTGACTGATTGCAACAGATACAGCGCAGTCTGACACAACCTCACAGACAGACATGACGCCTCCCGCTGAGTCCATCACAGGAAAACAGGGGAGAGTAGTTCAACGTCGAGCAGCAAACTCGGTGCCGTAGTCAGATATCTGTAACAGAGTCAGATGTAGGTGTAATAGAATACATTTTACAGCATTGATAACGATGAAGTACCACATCTTATTAATTGGCTTAGCAACGACTTCTTTCTGCTTTGCATACAGTCATATTGTAGACATTTATTAAAAATCCATTACAGTTTCGTCTTACAACACGGAACTCCTCACATTTGCTAAAGTGTTACTATCAGTCAATGCTTTATTGTTGCACCTAACTCTGAAAACTGCTCACATAAAAATGCAGACAATCAATTGATGAATCACCTTTATAAACACAATGCAGCTCCTACAAGACCAAATGCACAGAGACACGAACATCCCCTTGTTGATCACAAACCGCTGCCTGACCCATTCAGTCCAACAGAAATTGGCCGATTCGCTGAATTCCTGCAGATGTTTGTTTTTAGATCCAAATCCCAGCACCTATAGTCCCGGTGTTTCCACTCCATTCCTGAAATGCCGAATACCGGCACTGGAATGTGACAGTTTAAACCAGCGGCAGAATCAATCACAACATTGGAATTAAACTTCAACATCCGCCCACGGCAGCTGACACTGTGGCTTACCGGGAATTCCAAAGGCTGAAATAAAAGGATAGTAAACGTCTTCTATCCGCCAGATAACTGGATACACCATTTCAGTGCGAATCTGTGATTTTGATTGCTCCTGTATTCACAGCTCCGGCAGACAGCTGATGTATTCAAAGCGGCCCTGATTTATACAGAGGATCTGTCTCCCGAGATACAGTTATACACCTCACTAACTTGCTCAGTTACAGTTGCTTGAAAAAACACTTCAATTCAATACCATTGTCTCTGGTGTAAATATTGGAGTGATTGGTGACAAATACATCAAAACTCTTTGGCATTACCTCAGCAAAGCCTCTGGTGGGAATCAACCGATAGATTTAATTTCAAAGACTGGGTTTTGTCACGGAGCAGCTACATTTACAGATTTCATCTTTTTGTTGGCTAAATATTCATCTCTGAACGGAGACCGAACCCTGCAATTTCCCATTTTGAACTGTCCTTCAGTCCGTCAGCTTCTTCCTGGTGACACACACACGCAACAATTGTACAATTGTGTTTCTATGTTATAGTGACTGTCCTATTGTGTATTCTATTTATTATTAATTACTATAAATTGCGCATTGCACATTTAGACCTAGACGTAACATAAAGATTTTTACTCCTCATGTATCTGAAGGAAGTAATTGATAAAGCAATACAATTCAAAACATACAAACACAAATTCGGACAAAGATACAATAGAGAAACCAAGATCAGGATGGAAACGGTCAAATGAACACGTTGCTCATGTACAAACGCGAAAAAATCTGCCGATGCTGGAAATCCAAGGCAGCACAATGAACTCTGCTGATTCCTCCAGCATTTTGTGTGATGTAACAGTCTTTAATGGGCATCTCAAATCTCGTCAAAGGACAAAAGAAATAGAGAAGAAATATTTCAATCTGCAAAGGAAGAGGCAAACCGGCTACAGGAATAAAATCAGTACTCAAAATATGCAGATAAATGGATGCAGGAGATAAAACTGCGTAGATTGTATAAACACGGGAAAATCTGCAAATGCTGGAAATCCAAGTTCCTCCAGCATTTTGTGTGTGATGTTGCTGATCTAATAGTCTTTAATGAGCACCTCAAATGTCAAAAGAAGTTGAGAAATATTTCACTCGGCAAAATAATGAACAACACACATAAAAATTGCTGGTGAACGCAGCAGGCCAGGCAGCATCAATAGGAAGAGGTACAGTGGACGTTTCACATCCCTACTTTTGTATTTTCGACGTCTTGAAGTGAATGCTAACATAGTATTTGCCTTCCTCACCACCAATTGAAACTGCAAGTTAACTTCAGGGTGTTCTGCACCAGGATTCCCAAGTCCTTTTGCATCTCTGATTTT
This sequence comes from Mobula birostris, assembly GCF_030028105.1. NCBI lineage: Eukaryota > Metazoa > Chordata > Chondrichthyes > Myliobatiformes > Myliobatidae > Mobula > Mobula birostris. Next base: position 36,435,831 of record NC_092397.1, read on the forward strand.
TGGATTTTCTCCTGTTACGTACCCCGTAACTGGGTTGCCAAACCAGCAGAAATGGATCACTCAGTTGGAGTCTGGATTACTGGAAATAAGGAAGTTTTATTAAAGAAACAAGCAACACAGTACTCTAATCAAAAGGATAATAAATGCAACAGTTCAGCAATGATAAACACACATGTACACAGAATTAGGATAACAGGATCAATCAAGCTCTATCGTCGTCTAGGGGTAAATGACCAGTTTCAAAGTGACGCAAAGTTGAGTTCAGTTCAGTTCACAGTAATCACTGCCGTGACGATGGACAGTGGGGGGAAGGAGAGAGAGAGCAAAAACGAATGAATATTCAAACGGCTTCCACACAGACCTTCGATATTCCTCGCAGTCAGCTTCCCGGCGAGCCCTTTGTCTTCTGAGGTCACCGACCGTGACCCCTCCGTTTTCAGATACGATCGTTTCTCTGAGGTGAACCCGGCACCCAGGCAAGGGCGGGCACATAACAGGTTCCCGCCGATCGTATCTTTCCACCCTGTGCGTCTCTGGCTTGGTCCCGCGACCAGCCCTCCAAAGACTCCCACCGACTTGTGGGAGGCGCACCGCTTCCAGGGTCTCGTTACCTCGTGGTGTCGTGTGTGTGTCCTGCCTTAGCGAACCTGTCCCTTTTTATCCCCCTGCAGGGGTATCGCCTGTCCATCACTTCAAACAGTTCAGGGTTCAAAGAGGAGCCGGTCTTGACAGCTCTCCCGTCTCTTCATTAACATCTCCAAATGCTGCTCCATTGTTTTCCTTATCTCTCTTTCTCCTGAAGACAGATGGCAGACCAACTGCTGATCCCACTGGTGCCATAACAGGACAGTTAACATCTTAGTCTATGTGTACTTTCGTCACACCCCTCACCTTTAAGGATTTTTACAGGGGTAAAAATTACGAACATGAATACATTATTTGATACACACAAATATACATCTTTATCAGCTATTTGGCTAATACAGCGAATTTTAAGTTGTCAACACCTGACAGACAGTTAGCAATCACATTTTCTGTTCCTTTTATATGTGTTATTAATAATCCCTTAAACCAGGCTCCAACTTTGCAAACTTCATAGTGGCCAAAAACACTGATGAATTGCGATCAATGTAACCTCTCATTGGGTTTCGTCCCGGACCACAATAACAACGGTCATCCCATTCCGACTTAGTTTTCTTTCGCAAGGGCTTAGTAGGAGGGGGAGGGGTAGAAACCGCAGAGTTATTGCAAAACTTCCTACAGTACCCCACCACCTCCAAGAGCCTTCTGAGGGTCCTCTTGTCTGTCGGGGTTGGGATGTCAGAGATAGCCCGCACTTTAGCTTGCATTGCTGCCAGCTGCCCCTGTGTTACCACAATTCCCAGATAAGTGACCTTCGTGTGGCCGAACTCATTTTTTTCAAGGTTCACTATCAAGTTGGCTTCAGACAGCCGTATTACATCGCCAATATACACTTCTGTGTTCGTCAGCCCTTTCGTCACTGAATTACTCATTCTATAGGAGTATTGCTCACTAGACTTACCTAGCGTTACAAACACCACCCAACGTCCCAGTTCTTTGCATCGCCCCGGGACAATCAAACACATGTGTGCGAGCCATTTAATTACTCCTCCTAAAGAGTCGCTTTGTTCAGGGATTAAGGGAGAGACCTTATCAGCAGAGCTGGCCAAAACAATAGCCTTCTCCCATCTGGTCGATACCATACTCATCTTTTGAAAATGGTTTTTTTCTCTTATCAGGGGGACCTTGCTTCATTGATTTCCGCGCTAACACCGACTAGGTTTGTTAGCATATCAAAAGCCTGTGACCGTCTCAGTTCGCGTCGGCCATAATCAATAACATCCTTCCTCCTGTACAGCCGGTAAACCTCTTTCATGATTCCACCAACTGTTTCCTCCAGCAGCTCAAAATGTCCACCGAGGGGTACCTTGTGGGCCAGGTTAAAAATCTCATTCCCATAACTCTTTTGCACCACCCCCCATTCCTCGTCTGCAGGTACGGTACTTGATCTCCCTTTCTTCCTTAACATCCTCCTCCACACAATAGCCTACTGGCTCCCTTCTTAATTCTGCGTCAGAGAGAGCTGTCTCCGCCAAAACCATCAGCCCCTCGTCTCGCTCCTGCGCCTGCACAAATTCCTTCCGGGCTAATGCTAAGTCTGTCTCAGCTCCCTCACTACCCCTTGTTTCACTACACTCCTTCTTTTCACTTTCTACCTCCTCCTGGTACGTCTCAGCTAAATTTACTTCGGCAGTCCCGGGATGAACCTGTGAGTCCATGGGCGGGGCCTCAATGCTGGCAGGCTGACCTGTCAATCTCACGGCTGGGAACACGATTCCCCCGGCGAGGTAATTACCGAGCAAGACTTCCACGCCTTTCATCGGTAATTCGGGCCTCACCCCGATCGTGACTAGTCCAGAGACCAGGTTGATTTGTCGGTGTATCTGGTGCAAAGGGACTGCCTCTGTCCCTCCCCCAATACCTTTTACCTTGACCTCCCCAGTCTGGGTCTCTGAGCTAAACTCTAATACACTCTTCAATATCAATGACTGACATGCTCCCGTGTCTCTCCAGATCCGCACTGGGACTGGGTTTAACCCCTCCTCCACCGACACCAATCCGGCCGAGATAAACCTCTCGCGCCCTTCCTGAACTTTGGCAGACCTTTCCTCTCCTAGCGGTTCGTTTACCAGCTCGATACAGCCAGTCAAAATCGCCGTTTTTCCTTTTCCTGTCTCCTTCTTTGGGGCAAAGCACCTGGACGCAAAGTGTCCGACTTTCCCACAATTATAACAGACGACCCCAGGAGACTTCCTACCAGACTGCTCCCGGTCTACCTTATCCTTCTCACTAGTTCCCGGCTTACTTACTGACTTTTCTGGCGGACTCTCCCCGCCGTCCTGACTACCCTTCTGGTAGCCTTTACTTGGGGAAAACATTTTATGCGTCAACGCGTACTCATCCGCTAACTTAGCAGTTGCGGCTAACGTGGCTGCCTCTTTCCCATCTAGGTAGGGTCTCATACCCTCAGGGACACAACCTTTAAACTGCTCAATCAGGATCAGCTGTAGCAGTCTGTCATAATCCCCATCTACCCCTTTCGAAGCGCACCAACGCTCACAATATGTCTGCATCTCACAGGCAAACTCTAAATACGTGCGGTCCCACTGCTTCCTCGCATTCCGGAACCTCTGCCGGTATGCCTCCGGGACCAACTCATAAATCCCGAGGATGGCCTCTTTCACCACCTCATACCTCTGGGCATCTTCCGCGGACAAAGCAGAGTAAGCTTGTTGGGCTTTCCCTTTCAGTACACTCTGAAGCAAAACAGCCCACTTATCCCTCGGCCAGTCCTGACTTGTAGCAACTTTTTCGAAATGGAGAAAGTACCGATCCACATCGGTATCGTCAAATGGGGGAACCAGCCTAACCTCCTGGGTCGCTCTGAACCCTCCACCTTGGTTCGGCATGGGCCCCTGTGCTGCCATCATCTTTAACTTCTCCAGCTCAAATTCCCTTTCCCTCTGTTTCTCCAACTGCCTCTCTTCTCACTCCAACTGTCTCTCTCTCTCTCTTGCCTTTCTAACTGTTTCTCTTTCTCCTGCCTTTCTGTTTCTCTTTTTCCTGCCTTTCTAACTGCTTCTCTTCGTGTACTAACTGCCGTACCTAGAACTCATGCTCGAGTCTCAGTTTTTCAAGCTGCACCTGTACCGTGTCTCCAGCAGGTTTTTCAATAGACACCACCCCCAGCTCGCCTTGGGGAAACACACCTTTAGATACATAGTGCTCTACGATAGCTCTGTGTATCTCCTCTCTCCTCATTGTCCACTTCCACTTAACAAGATTCAACCGTTTGGCCACAGCTGCCAATTCCACTTTCCTGGCATCCTCTAATGCCTCCAAGGTTGGCGCCTTTAGAAATTCCTCAATCTCCATTTCTGCTGTTTTTCTTTTCTTTCTTTTGGGAATTTTAACCCAATCAATTTACTCCGTCCCAAATTTAGCGTTCAAAATCACGGACGAGAACCCCACTTATGTTACGTACCCCGTAACTGGGTTGCCAAACCAGCAGAAATGGATCACTCAGTTGGAGTCTGGATTACTGGAAATAAGAAAGTTTTATTAAAGAAACAAGCAACACAGTACTCTAATCAAAAGGATAACAAATGCAACAGTTCAGCAATGATAAACACACATGTACACAGAATTAGGATAACAGGATCAATCAAGCTCTATCGTCGTCTAGGGGTAAATGACCAGTTTCAAAGTGACGCAAAGTTCAGTTCAATTGAGTTCGGTTCATTTTGCAGTAATCACTGCCATGGCGATGGACAGTGGGGGGAAGGAGAGAGAGAGCAAAAACGAATGAATATTCAAACGGCTTCCACACAGACCTTCGATATTCCTCGTAGTCAACTTTCGGGCGAGCCCTTTGTGATGTCTTCTGAGGTCACCGACTGTGACCCCTCCGTTTCCAGATACGATCTTTCCTCAGCGGTGAACCCAGCACCCAGGCAAGGGCAGACACACATCAGGTTCCTGCTGATCGTATCTTTCCACCCTGTGCATCTCTGGCTTGGTCCCGCGACCAGGCCTCCAAAGACTCCCACCGACTTGTGGGAGGCGCACCGCTTCCAGGGTCTCGTTACCTCGTGGTGTCGTGTGTGTGTTGCCTTAGCGATCCTGTCCCTTTTTTATCCCCCTGCTGGGGTATCGCCTGTCCATCACTTCAAACAGTTCATGGAGAGCCGGTCATGACAGCTCTCCCGCCTCTTCATTAACATCTCCAAATGCTGCTCCATTGTTTTCCTTATCTCTCTTTCTACTGAAGACAGGTGGCAGACCAACTGCTGATCCCACTGGTACCAGCACAGGACAGTTAACATCTTAGTCTATGTGTACTTTCATCACACTCCCCATACAGAAGATAGTTCACACATTTATTTCAACTACCAAAGTACATGACTGTGCATTCTCTAACATTATATTTCATTTGTCACTTTCCTGCCCATTCTCCTAATCTGTCTAAGCCCTTCTTTTACAACTCATTCTTTATTAATATTTCCAATACCTTACCCACAATACACGTTAAGTTTACTGCTCCATAGTTACAAGGGTCAGTGCAGTCACCCTTCTTACATACCGGTAAAATGTTAGCCCATTTCAAGTCCTTCAGGATTTTACCAATCTTCACAGAATTTTGTATAATTCTTGTGAGGTGCTTGTGTTTTCAATCATAGACAAATTTAAGTATTCTTGGATATATGCTGTCTGACACTGAGATTTATTAACCTTCAGCCTTTTCACTTTCTAAGATCTCAGAGTCACTTTAAGGAACTTTATTTTTCTCTACCCTTACTGGCATATTGCTAGCATCTTTGCAGGTGAACACTTTAGCAAAATAAGAGTTGAGAGTATCCGCTGTGTCCTTCTCTGCATAATTTAATACCCCACTGTTATTCCAAATACAATTAGCTTCCCACTTGACGTTTCTTTTACAACTAAAGTATTGACAAAGTCTCTTGGGATCAATCTTATCATTATCAGGAATATCCTTCTCAACCTGTCTTTGGCAATCACAGTTTTCCACTTGACTATAGCTCTCATATTTACATATGCCTTATGGTTAAACTTTATGACTATTTTTTCAGTATTCCATATATAGATGTCACCCATGTACACAAGGAACAGTGTCCTACATCCACTGCCTGCACCATCCAGCTCGCCTTTGGACTCTGAAAGGAAGCCGATGTGGTCACCTTCTATTTGCACCATGCAACACTTGGCCTGTGGGCCTGATCTCCGTGATCTTCAATGTCAAGAGCGTAGCAGTTTTTAAGCGAGGTTCTCAGACAGTCAGCCTGAGTCCACTAACACTTTTTGGAAACTTTTGCCTGTACCTGATTCTATGAATTCTTGAAGTTCAAAATGAGACGAAGGAACACCGGTGGTTCCCCTGTGGCAGGGAAAGTAAAAGTCAGGCAGTGTGGTAGTGACAGGAGACTCAGTAGTTAGTGAGGACAGGCAGGAGATACTGTGGCAGCAAAATACACACAAGGATGGTGTGTTGCCTCCCTGGTGCTGGAGTCCAGGGTGTAGAGGTGCAGCTGTAGGATATTGTCAAGAGGAAGGGTGAAAAGCCAAAGGTCCTGTTGCAAATTGGCACCAATGTCATTGTCAAAAACTGAGAAGAGATCCTACATACTGAGTGTATAGAATTAGGAAAGAGGCCTCTTTCCTTCTGTCACCCATGTACACAAAGATCAGTATCTTGTGGCTAGTGAACACACCATCTATCTTGCCTTTAGTCTCTGGAATGAAACCAGTGCGGTCTGCAATAAGGTATAATTGCAGTTCCACTCAGAGCTCCTCCTCTGACCCAGGACAGCACACAATGGCAATATGGCAATTTGTGAGTGTAATCACACTTACAATAAAATATTCCCAACCAGCCACAATTTGACAACTCCACTGGTCCTGGGATCGCTGAGATTTGCTCCCAGAATCAGGCAATGGCTCTCGCTGCTCCTCATCCCAGACCGAACTTCGCAATCTGACTGTGAACTTGGGCTCTGACTCTGCAGGACTTAACTGTCATTGATATGGCCCTCACCATATCCACAGTAACTGCACTGTCTTATATCGCCACTTCCTCCTGTCTCCCATGTACACAAAGGACAGTATATTGCGGCCAGTGAATGCACCATCCAACTCGCCTTTGGTCTCTGGAAGGAAACCGATGCAGTCACCAACTATTTGCCAGTCAGCACGAGTCCAACAACAATCTTGGTAACTTTTGCCTGTACCTGATTCAATGAATTTCTTGAAGTTAAAAATGAGATGAAGAAACCCTGGTGGTTCCCCTGTGGCAGGGAAAGGTAAAGTCATGTAGTGAATTAGTGATAGGGAACTTGATAGTTAGTGGTACAAACAGGACATACTGTGCACACAAAAGAGACTCCAGGATGCTGTGTTGACTCCCGGGTGCTAAGGTCCAGATGTATCAGGGCGGCTGCAGGATATTCTCAAGGGGAAGAGTGAATGGCCAGAGCTCGTAGTGCACATTGATGCCAATGTCATTGCCAAAAAAGGGGATGAGCTTCTACAGACTGAGCATATAGAGACAGGAAATAGGGTGAAGAGAAGGCCCTCCAATGTAGTAATTTCCGGATTACTCCTGGTGCCATGGGCGAGTGTAGCTAGGAACGGGATTACAGCATAATTGAATGATTAACTGAGGAGATGGTGCAGGGGGCAGGGTTTCACGCTCGGATCAATGGAAACTTTTACTGGGCAAGGACTGATCTGTAGAACAAGGACAGGTTGCACCTGAACTGGAGGGGAACTACTATGCTGGCTGGGAGTTTTGCTAATGCTACTCAGAGGGTTTAAACTAGCTTTGCAGGGGGCTGGGAATCAGGACACCAGGTCAGTAAGTGAAGGATTGGAACAGAAGGTAGATATCAGTGAAAGTATAGCCAGGCAAAATCAAATTAACAGGTATTCTGAGACATATCGTTTCAATGGTGTGTATTTGAATGCCAGGAATATTATGGACAAAGGTGATTAACATAGAACATAGATCAGTACATGGATCTACAATGTTGTGGCCATTATAGAGACTTTGCTGAGAGATGGGCGGGGATGCACATTTAATCTACCAGGCTTTTGAAGGTTTTGAAAAGATAGAGAAGGAGGTAAAAGAGGTGTGAGTTGGACTACCAGTCAGGGACAATATTACAGCTGCACTCAGGAGAGATCTAGTAGAGGGTTCAGACGCTGAGTGCATTTGGGTAGACCTCAAGAACAGGAAGGGTGTAATCAAACTAATGGGATTGTACTACTACCTTGTGTTGGGTAATGAGTCTATTCAGGTGACTGCCCCCTCAGTGGGTGAGCAGTCAGCTGACAGAGACCACAGCTCCCTCAGTTTTAAGATAGTTATAGATAAGGATGGGGTATTTTTTAATCGGAGAAGGGAAAATTACGAGGGTATTATGCAGGGACTCAGAACGGTTAATTGGAAATAACTTTTCTTCTGGAAAATCCCTATCAGACATGGGGAGAGTGTTTAAAGATCAATTGCACAGAGTACAGGAAAGGTATATTCCTTTTAGAGGGAAGGACAGGGATGGAATGAGAAGGGAAACTTGGATGCCCACAGAAGTGATAAATTTAGTCAAGAAGAAGAAGGAAAAGTATGTCAAGTTTTGGAAGTTAGGATCAAATGGAGTAGATGAAGGTTATACAGAATCCAGAAAAGAACTAAAAAAGGAAATTTATGAATACGAAGAGGGGCCATGAAAAGTCAATGGCAAGTAGAATTAAGGTGAATCCCAAGGTAATCTGTACATACATCAAGATAAGAAGATAATTTGGGAAAGGGGAGGACACCTCAAGGATAAAAAGAGAATCATTTGCTTGGATGTGCAGAATATGAGTGAAATACATCATAAGTACTTTGCTTCAGTATTTACCAAAGGGGAAGGATTTGGACTAGGAGACAGTGCTGCATGCATAAATATGTCAGGGAGTTTGGAGGGCAAGGAGGTAGATCCCTGTCTAAGAGGCCAATGTTAAGCTGTCTTTAAAGAGAGTGAACTCTCGCAAGGTGGAATGTCCCGATGGAGTACCTTCTAAGACACTGAAAACCTGTACCAACCAACTGGCGGGGTATTCAAGGGCATTTTCAACCTCTCACTGCTATGGGCAGATGCCTTAATGACTATGGTCTGGTAGCACTAACATCTACAGTGATGAAATGCTTTGAGAGGTTGGTCATGACATGACTGAACTCTTGGCTCAGCAAGATCCTGGACCCATTGCAATTTGCCTATCGCCACAAGTGTTCAACAGCAGACGCAATCTCAGTGGCTCGTCACATGGCTTTAAACCACCTGGACAGCACAAACACCGATGACAAGACTATTGCTCAGTGTTTAATGCCATCATTCCCATAACCTTGATTGAGAAGTTGCAGAACCTGGGCCTCTGTCCCACCCTCTGCAATTGAAATCTCAGCTTCCTAACCGGAAGGCCACAATCTGTGCGGATTGGTGATAACCTCTTCTCTTTGCTGGCAATCAATACTGGTGCACCTCAGGGGTGTGCGCTTAGACCACTGCTCTACTCTCTCCATACTCTTGACTGCGTGGCTAGCAATAGCTCAAATACCATCTATAAATTTGTTAATGATATAAACATTGTTGGTAGAATCTCAGGTGGTGATGAGAGGTCCTACAGGCATGAGATATGCCAATTAATGGAGTGGTGCCACAGCAACAACCTGGCACTGAATGCCAGTAAGACGAAAGAGCTGATTGTGGACTTCCAGAAGGGTACGACGAACGAACACATACCAATCCTCATAGAGGGATCAGAAGTGAAGAGACAGAGCAGTTTTAAGTTCATGGGTGTCAAGATTTCTGAGAATCTAACCTGGTCAAAACATATCGATGCATTTATAAAGAAGACCAGACAGCAGCTATTCATCATTTCGAATTTAAAAAGATTTTGTATGTCAACAAATACACTCAAAAATGTCTATAGATGTACCGTGGAGAGTATTCTGACAGGCCACATCACTGTCTGGTAAGGGGAGGGGTGGTGGTGGAGGTGCTACTGCGCAGGACTGAGAGAAGTTGCAGAGGGTCATAAATTGAGTCGGCTCCATCTTGGGTACTTGCCTACAATGTACCCAGGAGATCTCCAAGGAGCGCTGTCTCAGAAAGGCAGCATCCAACATTGAGGACCTCCAGTGCCCAGGGCATTCCCTTTTCTCACTATTTCCATCAGGTAGGAGGTACAAAAGCCTGAAGGCGCACATTCAGCATTTCAGGAAAAGCTTCCAGTTTGCCATCCGATTCCTAAATGGACTTTGAACCCTTGGAAACTCCCTCACTTTTTAATATATATTATTTCTGTGCTTTTGCATGATGTTAATCTAATCAATTTTCCTATACTGTAATTGATTTACTTCTTTATTTATTATTATTATTATTTATTATATTATTTATTTCATTTTCTTTTTTTTCTTCCTCTGTGTTATGTATTGCATTGAACTGCTGCTGCTAAGTTAACAAACTTGATTCTTATTCTGATAATAAGGGGAATGACACAATGGTATTGGAGACTTCAATATACAAGGGGATTGGAAAATCAGGTTGGTGCTGATTCACAGGAGAGGAAATTTGTTGAATGTGGATGAGATGGCTTTTTAGAGCAGTTTGTGCTTGAGCCTGCTCGGTGAAAACCTATCTTTAGACTGCGTGTTAAGTAATAGCCCCGATCTCATAAGGGAGCTTAATGTGAGGGAACCCTTAGGAGGCAGTTATCATAATATGATTGAATTCATAGTGCAATTTGAGAGGGTGAAGCATTACTCACATATATCAGAGAGGACCTTGCCCTGGTGGATTGGAGCCCAAGTGGATTGGAGGTTGATAATGGCAGAGATTACAGCAGAGCAGAGGTGGCTGAAGTTTCAGGGAATATTGCAGAAGGTGCAGGATAGCTATGTTGCACAGAGAAAGATGATCTCACATTGACAGGAGTACCTACAAAGTAGGATAAAAAAAGTTTATTTTTGGTTATATATCATGTAAAAGGGAGTTGAGGGTTGTTATTGAACCAATGGCAAATGATGCTGGTGAGATAGTATTGGGGGACAAAAAATAGAAGATGAACTTAATGAGGACTTCATATCTGTCTTCACTGTAGAAGATACTGGCTATGTACCAGAGTTTTGTGAGTATCAGGGAGCAGGAGTAAATGCCATTGTTAATAAAAAAAACAAAAAGTGCTAGGCAAACACGGAGGTCTTAAGGTGGATGGGTCACCAGGGACTACATCTCAGATTCCTGAGAGAGGTTGCTGAAGAGATAAAGGTCATGATCTTTCAAGAATCACTTGATTCTGGCATGGTCCCAGAGGACTGGGAGATTGCAAATGTCACTCCACTCTTTAAGAAGGGAGAAAGGCAAAAGGAAGGAAATGAGAGGCCAGTTAGCCTAACCCTAGTGGTTGGGAAAGTACTGGTGTCTTATTAAGGATGAGGTCCCGAGGTACTTGTAGAGGGGTGATAAAATAAGTCACAGTCAGCATGATTTCTATGAAGGGAAATCTTCCTTGATAAAGGGGTTAGAATTCTTCAAGGAAGTAACAAGCACTGTGGAAAAAGTGGATGTCACTTACCTGATTTTCAGAAGGTGTTGAAAAGGTGCCACACATTAGGCTGCATAACAAGATAAAATCCTAGAGCATTACAGGAAAGATACTCGCATGGACAGTGGAATGGCTGACAGGCAGGAGGCAGAAAGTGAGAATTAAAGAAGCCTTTTGTGGTTGGCTGCCACTGACTGGTTGTTTTCCTCAGGGGCCTGTATTGGGACTGCTACAATTCACATTGTTTATCAATGATTTAGAAAATCGAATTGAAGGGTTTGTGGCAAAGTTTGCAAATGATATGAAGGTAGGTGGAGGGGTGAGTAGTGCTGAGGAAGCAATGTGTTTGCAGCAGGACTTAGAGAAGTTGGAAGAATAGGCATAAAAGTGGCAGATGGAATACAGTGTTGGGAAAGGTATGATAATGAATTTTGGTAAAAAGAGCAATAGTGCAGACTGTTATCGAAATGGGAAGAAGATTCAGACATCAGAGGTGCAGAGGGACATAGATGTCCTCATGAAAGACATCAGAAAAGTTATTTCATAGGCTGAGTGTGTGGTAAAGAAGGTAAATGCAATGTTGGCCTTTATTTCAAGGGGAACAGAATACAAAAGCAAAGAGATAATTCTTTGCCTTTATCTGCCACTAGCCAGGCCTCACTTGGAGTATTGACAACAGTTTTGGGCCTCATATCTTAGAAAGGATGTGTTGTCATTGGAGACAGTCCAGAGGAGGTTCACGAGGATGATTACGGGAATGAAGGGGTTCACATATGAGGAATGTTTGTCAACCTTCAGATGTACTCACCGGAATTGAGAAGAATATGGTTCATCTAATTGAAACTTACCAAATGTTGAAAAGAATAGATAGGATGGATATGGAGATGATGTTTCCCATTGTAACGCGCTGTAAGGGTTCACTGCTAATGGAAAAGTTCACTGCTGGAGTAACGGTTTGTCTGTAGCAGCAATGTTTGGGTTATGGCTGGAGATAACAGGACTGCTGGATGCACGTTAGCCAATCAGGATTTTGTTGCCCTGGCTTGTGATTCTGGAAGGGTGTGGAAAAGTTAGGGCAGACATACTTGGAGATAGGATTACTATGTGAAACAGTGGGTTAACCATTGCAAAGATCGGGCTGAGAGAAGGGCGGGACTGATGGTTAAACATTCCAGGATTCAGATGATTCAAACAGTCCAGAGAGAGGTGAATGATGTTGGGGAGCTGCACTGCTGATCTGGCAGAATGTCACAAAGTTGAGGTCCTCCAAGATGCTCATCCCGTAAGACAATGTAGGTAGAAGTCAGAAATACGGAAGGTGCAATCACTGTATTGGGATTACACTGTAGGCCTACCAACAGACAGTGAGAGAGATTAACATATGTCAGCAGGTTATGGTCTCATAAAATATCAATAGATTTGCTGTACTGGGGTGATTAATCTCCCCAGAATTACTAGGGCTCCCTTACTGCCTGAGGCTTGGATGGGGCTTTATTTGTTAGGTGTGTTCAGAAAGGTTTCCTGAAACAGTATCTAAATGCTCACCAGGGAGGGGGACATACTTCACTTAGTCTTGGTAATAAGCCTATAGAGATGTTTGCAGTTTAATTGGGAAAGATTTAAGGATTATAAATCTGAAGGGTTTCAGATGGTTATTGATAAGGATAGACCTACAGGTCGATGAATGTAAGTTTGTGGATGGCAAGTTACATGAGAATTGGAAAGGAATCTTAGAGGGTAGTCTGGAAGTCAATGTTCCCGTTGTCCATCTGGCATGTCAGAGTCACTCACAGTCCAGTCGGTCAGAATTTCGGATTTCCCTGTCCATGTTAGGAAGGTAGAGAAGGACAGGGACTTTCAGGAACTTAGGAAGATGAAAGATATTGTATTTGTTTAAAAAAGTAGGAAGAGTCATATGTCAGATTTAGGAAACTGAAATTGGACAGGGCATTGGAAAAACATATAGGAAGCAAGAAACAAGTCAGACTGTGATTCAGAGAAATGGCTTATGAGGTGAGCTGTACTCTGCGAAGTCAAATTTCAGAGGTTTTCTTCAGAATTCCTCTCCCTGTTGCATAGCTGTAATGACAGTTATGGCAGAGACATTTTCTGCCTGAGAATCTGGGAGATCCTGGAGTCGGTCGGTGTCACTGATAACTTCATATGAGGGAATTTGCAGTAGCTGCAGTTCCTGACTGATGATGTGATGGAAATGGAGGTGGCGATTGACAATTCGAAGATAGGTGGAGGGACAGGTAGTGGTGCAGAAGCAGTGAACCTGCAGGAGGACAGACAGATTCGGAGAATGGACAAAGCAGTGCCAGATGCCGGGAACTGTATGGTCATGCGTATAAGCAGTAATGGTGTAGACTATTTTCTAAGCAGGTTAAAAATTCAAAAAAGCGGATGTGCAAAGGGACTTGGGAGTTCTCCTGTAGGATTCCTAAAGGTTACCTTGCAGTTGAGTTTTTGGTAAGGAAGACAAATCAAACATTATCAATCATTTCAAGAGGACAAGTAAACAAAAGCAAAATTTAATGTTGAGGTTCAACAAGGCATTGGTCAGACCATACTCAGAGTATTATGAGCAGTTGTGGGCCCGTTATCTCAACAAAGGTATCCTGGCATTAAAAAAGGGTCGAAGGAAATTCATGTGATTGGTGAAAATAAATGTTAATGCTTGAGGAGTGATTGGTGACTCTAGGCCTGTACTGACTGGAGTTGATTAGAAATAGGGGGAATTTCATTGAGACCTATTGAATATTGGAATAGAAATATAGACTGGATGTCGAGAAGATGTTTAATCTCTCCATCTACCAGTATAGAGTGCCCTCCTGCTTCAAATTATCCACATTGTCCCTGTACCAGAAAAGACCAAGGTAACATGCCTCAACTGGTGTCCTGTCACACTCACCGCAATAACAAGCAAATGCTTTGAGAGACTGGTCAAGGACAACATCTGCAGCTTGCTACCACCCAAACTGGACCCCCTACAATTCGCCTACCGACAGAACCAATCGACCGACGACGCAATAGCCCTGTTCAACACACAGTCCTTACACATCTGGAGAAGAAGATTGCTTGTATGAGAATGCTGTTCTTGGAGTAAAGTTCAGCATTCAACATCATAATTCCATCCAGGCTCGACAAGAAGCTCAGAGACTTCAATTTTGACACTGCCTTGTGCAGCTGTATCCTGAACTTCCTGTCAGAGCACCAGCCTTTACTCCCTATACACCCACGACTGCATCGTCACCCACAGCTCTCATCTGCTAATTGAATTTGCCAACGACTCTACATTGAGTGGCCTAATCTCAGACAATAACGCGGCGGCCAACAGGGAAGAAGTCATCTCTCTGACACAGTGGTGTCAAGAAAAGAACCTCTCCCTCAAGGTCGCAAAAACAAAGGAGCTGGTTGTGGATTACAGGAGGAATGGAGATGGGCTAGGCCCTATTGACATCAGTGGATCTGGAGTTGAGAGGATAACTAGCTTTATGTTCCTCAGCATCCACATCATCATGGACCTCACGTGATGGGTACACACCAGCTGTGTGGTGAAAAAGGCACAACAGCACCTGTTTCACCTCGGACAGTTTACAAAGTTTGGCTTGAGCCCCAAAACCCTAAAAACTTTCTACATGGGCACAATTGAGAGCATCCTGACTGGCATGGGAACTGTACCTCCCTTAAATGCAGGACTTTGCAGAGAGTGGTACAGACAGCCCAGCGCATCTGTAGTTGTGAACTTCCCATGATTCAGGACCTTTACAAAGACAGGTGTGTACAAAGGGCCCGTAGGATCATTGGGGACCCAAGTCACACTAACCACAATCTATTCTAGCTGCTGCCATCCGGGAAGTGGTACTGCAACATAAAATCCAGGACCAACAGGTTCCGGGACTGCTTCTTCCACCGGGCCATCAGACTAATTAATTCAGACTGATTTAAGTGTAATCTATATTACATTGACTGTTTGCTTTATTATAAATTATTATCAATTCCTATAATTGCACATTGCACATTTAGATGGAGAAGTCACGTAAAGATTTTTACTCTTCATCTATGCAAAGGATGTAAGAAATAAAGTCAATTCAATTCAATTTATTCCTATAGTGGAGGCATCTATGACCAGAGTGCACAGTCTCAGAGAAGAGCTATATCCATCTAGAACAGAAATGAAGAGGAATTACTTCAGGTTGTGGGTAGTGAAACTGGAATTCATTACCACAGACTGCAGTGGAGGACAAGCCATTCAGTATAAAATAAAGGTTGATAGATTTTTGATTTGTCAGTGCATCAATGGGGTGTGTGGAAAAGGCTAGAGAATGGTGTGAAGAGGGATTAAACAAAAACCTCAGCCATTCTGGAATGGTGAACCAGACTGGATCTGGTTGAATGGCCTAATTCTGCCCCTACCCCTTGTGGTCCGATCACAGCCATAACAGATACGTAGCTGAGGGAAGGGCAGAATGGGCAGCTAAATCTTCCAGGATACAAAGATGCAGGGAAGAGGGGAGGAGGAGTTAACAACTTGAATGCAGAGGACATAATAATCATCTGTAGGGAGAGCATCATTCTTACCTGAGTTGTCTGTTGAGGCCCTATCAGTACCACTTAGATATAAGGATATGGTATTATAGAAACCCTAACAGTCAGCAGCAATTGGAGTCACAGATATGTAGAGAGACTGCAGTTGTAAACATAATAAGGTAGTATTAGAACGAGATTTTAACTTTCTCACATTGACTGGACCTTTCATAGTGTAAAAGGTATGGAGCTGAATTTGTGAAATGTGTCTAAGAAAGTTTCCTTCATCAAGACAGAGATGAACACTGCTTGAGAGGGCGCAACACTGGGACTCCTTCTGAGAAATGATGGAGGTCAGTGGCAGGATTGTCTATCGGTGAGCAGTCTGGCTCCAATAACGAGAATTTTCATAATTTTTCAATGGTTATTGTGAACAATACAATCCATTAAAAAGTTAAGTTCCCAAACAGGACCAGAACACAGTTAGGAGCTATTAAGCGGGATCTTGCAGTGGTTGACAAGAAAGATACATCTGGCAAGTAGGAAACCTATAAAAGTGTGATGTCAGGAGTTTGGGGCCTTCTTGTTCCTTTTAGGGTAAAGAACAAGGCTCACTGGTTGATGAGAAATACCGAGGCCATGGTTGAAAAACTGGAAACAGCCTGCTTACATTTACTCTTGAGCCCAAAGAAATTAGCTTCAGTCACCTTCACTTGCCCCATCATTCAACTATTTGCACAAGCAACAAACTTACTTTCAAGGCCACCTCATCGCATATTCTCGATATTTATTGATTATTTAATTATTGTTCCTACTTTTTGCATTTGCACTGTTTGTTGTCCTCTGTAGACAATAGATGCAGAAGTAGACCATTCGGCCCTTCGAGCTTGCACCGCCATTGTGAGATCATGGCCGATCATCTACTATCAATACCCAGTTCCTGCCTTGTCCCCATAGCCCTTGATTCCCCTATCCATAAGATACCTATCTAGCTCCTTCTTGAAAGCATCCAGAGAATTGGCCTCCACTGCCTTCTGAGGCAGCACGTTCCACACCTCCACAACTCTCTGGGAGAAGAAGTTCCTCCTCATCTCTGTCCTTAATGACCTACCCCTTATTCTTAAACCATGCCCTCTGGTACTGGACTCTCCCAGCATCTGGAACATATTTCCTGCCTCTATCTTGTCCAATCCCTTAATAATCTTATATGGCTCAATCAGATCCCCCCTCAATTTCCTTAATTCCAGCGTGTACAAGCCCAGTCTCTCTAACCTCTCTGCGTAAGACAGTCCGGACATCCCAGGAATTAACCTAGTGAACCTACGTTGCACCTCCTCCACAGCCAGGATGTCCTTCCTTAACTCTGGAGATCAAAACTGCACACAATGCTCCAGGTGTGGTCTCACCAGGGCCCTGTACAATTACAAAGGATTTCCTTGCTCTTGTACTCAATTCCCTTTGTAATAAAGGCCAACATTCCATTAGCCTTCTTCACTGTCTGCTGCACTTGCTGATTCACCGTCAGAGACTGATGAACAAGTACTCCTAGATCTCTTTGTATTTCTCCCTTACCTAACTCCACACCGTTCAGGTAATAATCTGCCTTCCTGTTCTTGCTCCCAAAGTGAATAACCTCGCACTTATTCACATTGAACGCCATCTGCCAAGTTTCTGCCCACTCATCCAGCCTATCCAAGTCACCTTGAATTCTCCTAACATCCTCATCACGTCACACTGCCACCCAGCTTAGTATCATCAGCAAACTTGCTGATGTTATTCACAATGCCTTCCTCTAAATCATTGACGTAAATCGTAAACAGCTGTGGTCCCAATACCGAGCCCTGTGGCACCCCACTAGTCACCGCCTGCCATTCCGAGAAACACCCATTCACTGCTACCCTTTGCTTTCTATCTGCCAACCAGTTTTCTATCCATGTCAATATTCTCCCCACAATGCCATGAGCTCTGATTTTACCCACCAATCTCCTATGTGGTACCTTATCAAATGCCTTCTGAAAGTCAAGGTACACCACATCCATTGGATATCCCGTGTCTATCTTCCTGGTTACATCCTCGAAAAACTCCAATAGATTAGTCAAGCATGATTTGCCCTTGGTAAATCCATGCTGGCTCGGCCCAATCCTATCAATGTTATCAAGATATGCCGCTATTTCATCTTTAATAATGGACTCTAGCATCTTCCCCACTACTGATGTTAGGCTAACAGGGAGATAGTTCTCTATTTTCTCCCTCCCTCCTTTCTTAAAAAGTGGGATAACATTAGCCATTTGCCAATCCTCAGGAACTGATCCTGAATCTAAGGAACATTTAAAAATGATCACCAATGCATCCGCAATTTCCAGAGCCACCTCTTTTAGTACCCTAGGATGCAGACCATCTGGACCTGGGGATTTGTTAGCCTTCAGTCCCATCAGTCTACTCATCACCGTTTCTTTCCTAATGTCAATCTGTTTCAGTTCCTCTGTTACCCTATGTCCTTGGCCCATCCATACATCTGGAAGATTGCCTGTGTCTTCCCTAGTGAAGACAGATCCAAAGTACTTATCAAATTCGTCTGCCATTTCTCTGTTTCCCATAACAATTAACAATTTCTCCCAATTCATTCTTCAAGGGCCAAACATTGTTCTTAACTATCTTACTTCTCTTCACATACCTATGTTACGTACCCTGTAACTGGGTTGCCAAACCAGCAGAAATGGATCACTCAGTTGGAGTCTGGATTACTGGAAGTAAGAAAGTTTTATTAAAGAAATAAGCAACACAGTACTCTAATAGTAAGGATATAAATGCAACGGGTTAGCAATGAATAAACACACATGTACACAGAACTAGGATAATAGGATCAATCAAGCTCTATCGTCGTCAAGGGGTAAATGACCAGTTTCAAAGTGACAGAGTTCAGTTTAGTTCAGTTCGCAGTTATCGCCGTCGCCGTGGGAGAGAGAGAGAGAGAGAGCGAGCGAATGAATATTCAAATCAGATTCCAATCAGACCTTCGATATTCCTCACAGTCAGCTTTCGGTCGAGCCCTTTGTAATGTCTTCTGAGGTCACCGACTGTGACCCCTCCATTTCAGATACGATCGTTCCTCTGCAGTGAACCTGGCACCCAGGGAAGGGCGGACGCACACCAGGTTCCCGCCGATCGTACCTTTCCACCCTGTGCGTCTATGGCTTGGTCCCGCGACAGCCCTCCAAAACTCCCACCGACTTGTGGGAGGCGCACCGCTTCCAGGGTCTCGTTATCTCGTGGTGTCGTGTGTGCTGCCTTAGTGAACCTGTCCCTTTTTATCCCCCTGCTGGGGTATCGCCTGTCCATCACTTCAAACAGTTCAGGGTTCAAAAAGGAGCCGATCTTGACAGTTCTCAGACCGGTGTCTCCTTCCGTTAAACTCTCTCGTCTCTTCATTAACATTTCCAAATGCTGCTCCATTGTCTTCCTTATCTCTCTTTCTCCTGAAGACAGGTGGCAGATCAACTGCTGATCCCACTGGTGCCAGCACAGGACAGTTAACATCTTAGTCTATGTGTACGTTTTGTAACCCTCTTTCGTCACACCTAAAAAGAAAAACTTTTGCTATCCTCCTTTATATTCCCAGCTAGCTTGCATTCATACCTCATTTTTTCTTCCTGTATTCTCTTCTTGGTTAAGTTCTGTTGCTCCTTAAAAATTTCCCAATCATCCGTCTTCCCACTCACCTTAGCTCTGTTATACTTCTTTTTTAATGCTATGCTATCTCTGACTTCCTTTGTCAACCACTGTGGCCACTTTCCCCCCTTTGAATCCTTCCTTCTCCAGGGGATGAACTGATTTTGCACCTTGTCCATTATTCCCAAGAATATCTGCCATTGCTGTTCCACTGTCTTTTCTGCTAGGATATCCGACTACTCAACTTTGGCCAGCTCCTCCCTCATGGCTCCATAGTCTCCTTTGTTCAACTGCAATACTGACATTGCTGATCTGTACTCTGATTGAATGTCCTAGGTGGATGGAATTTCATTGATTCTGTTATAGTTATTATTTACAGATTTGTTGAATAGACAAGAAAATTAATCGGAGTTATATATAGAGACATATATGTATATTGAACTCTTGTCTAATATCTTCAACTCTTCCTTCCTTTTTAAAAGTTCCTTCATCCTACCATTCCTTATCTTCCTCACCAGGACAAATTTATCCCTAACATCTTGCAAACTGCAAGGTAACCTTCAGATATCCTGCAGGAGGACTCCCAAGTCTCTTTGCACCACAGTTTTTGAATTTTTAACCTGCTTAGAAAAAGGCCCACGTCATTACTGCTTATATACATGACTATACAGTTCCCTGCATGACATTCTATCTGCCACTTCTTTGTCCATTCTCACAATCTGTCTGTCCTTCTGCAGATTCCCTGCTTCCTCAACACTACCTAACCCCCACCTATCTTCGAATTGTCTGCAAACCGGAATGAAAAGCCATTAATTCTGTCCTGCGACATGAAAGGAGGTGACCCAGCAGTCCCGAGCACCCGTCACACCTGAGCGCATCCACCTCACGTGTCAAGCCGCTTGCATCGAGTTCAAACTCATTGTCTTTCCTCTCTTTTGTCTGTATTCCTGTCTATCCTGTTTACCGAATTAGCTCTCATTGGCGACAGTATTATCTCCTGCTCACGGTCACACTGACTGCAACTCACATTTACACTATTCTGCGCATCACTCACAAATCTACAGGAAACTGGTTCCCCTCCAGTTCAGGAGCATATAACCATATAACTATTACAGCACGGAAACAGGCCATCTCGGCCCTTCTAGTCCGTGCCGATCCCCTACCCTCACCTAGATCCACCGACCTGCACTCGGTTTATAACCCTCCATTCCCTTCCTGTCCATATATCTATCCAACTTAACCTTAAACCACAACATCGAACCTGCCTCAACTACTTCTGCTGCAAGCTCGTTCCACACAGCTACCACTCTCTGAGTAAAGAAATTCCCCCTCATGTTACCCCTAAACTTTTGTCCTCTAATTCTCAACTCAGAATCCATCTCTTCTGTACATATCGCTCTACCACAGAAAAAATTGCAATGATCCAAGAACTTCAATCTTGCCCCATGCCTCAGACCCTCAGTGACGTATTCATCTGAATCATCATTCTATTTTTATCCTCACCAATATGTAGCACAGCGTGTAATCTCGAAATTACTGCTCTGAAAGTTGAGCTTTTTAAGTTCTCTCCTAATTCCCCCTATTCACTTTGTAGAAGTTCAACCAACTTTTTACCATGATTTTTTGTTAAGGCATTTGATAAGGTTGCCCCATGCAAGGCTCCTTCAGACTGTATGGAGGCATGGAATACAAGGAGACTTTGCTTTGTGGATCTAGAATTGGCTTGCCCACAGAAACAAAGGGTGGTTGTAAATGTTTCATATTCTCCATGGTGGTCGGTGACCCATGATTTTCCACAGGAATCGATTCTGGGACCTATCCTCTTTGCAATTTTTATAAATGACCTGGATGAATGAAGTGGAATGGTGGTAAGTTTACTGATGATACCAAGGTTGGGGCTACTGTGCTTTGTCTGGAGGGCTCTCAGTGATTAAAGCGGACATTTATAGGATGCAGAACTGGGCTGAGAAGTGGTAGATGGATTTTAACCGAGGGAAATGTGAAGTGGTTAAATTGGTATGTCCAATTTGAGGACAGAATATAATTTAAATGGTAAGACTGTAAGCACTGTAGAAGATCTAAGAGATCTTGCAGTCCATTTCGATAGGACACTCAAAGCTGCAGTGCAGATTGACAGTGTTGTTAAGAAGGCGTATGTTCTGCTGGCATCATCAACTGTGGGATTGAGTCCAAGAGTTGTGAGGTCATGTTACAGCTATATAAGACCTTGGTCCGACCTCACTTGCAGTACTGTGTTCAGTTCTGATCACCTCACTACAGGAAGGATGTGGTAACTATACAGGGAGTGCAGAGGAGATTTACAATGACGTTGCCTGGATTGGAGCATGTACCTTATGATAATAGGTTCAGTGAACTTGGTCTTTTTTTCCTTGGAGTGACGGAGGATGAGAGGTGACCTGATAGAGGTGTGTAAGATGATGACGGACATTGATCGAGTGGATAGCCAGAGGCTTCTTTTCCACGGCTGAAAAGGTTGACCAGAGGGGACATAGTTTTATGGTGCTTGGACATAGGTACCGAGGGGATGCGAGAGGTAAGTTTTTCACACAGAGGCTGCTGGGTGTAGGAAATGCACTGCCAATGCTGGTGGTGGAAGTGAATACAATAGAGTCTTTTAAAAGCCTCTTAGATAGGTACATGGAGGTCAGAAAAATAGAGGGCTATTCAGTAACGACATTTTTGGTGGTCTCTTGAGTAATCTACATGGTTAGTACAATATTGTGGACCAAGGGACCTGTAATGTGCTGTAAATTTCTATGTTCTATATATACCAGGAGCACTTGAGAATTCTCTGCAGCTGCTGCAACACGTTCCTGATTCTGGTTCTCTGGAGACAGCACAACATCCCTGTATCCCTTGTACAGCCACTGAAACTTGAGTCTTCTCTTGAATGCTGCTCTGCCTGGGTGTGTTGTGATCCGTGTGGAGGGCTGTCAGAGGTTACAATGGGACATTGATAGGACGCAAATCTGGGCTGAGAAGCGGCAGATGGAGTTCAACCCAGATAAGTGTGAGGTACTTCATTGTTGTCGGTCAAATACGATGGCAGAATATAGTATTAATGGTAAGACTCTTGGCAGTGTGGAGGATCAGAGGATTAGGGTTGCGAGACGGTGTGGTCTGAGTCCATAGGGCACTCAAAGCTGCTACGCAGGTTGTCTCTGTGGTTAAGAAGGCAGATGCTGCATTGGCCTTCATCAATCCTGGGACTGAGTTTAAGAGCCGAGAGGTAATGTTGCAACTATATCGGATCCTGGTCAGACGCCACTTGGAGTATTGTGCTCAGTTCTGGTCACCTCACTATAGGAAGGGCGTGGAAACCATAGGAAGGGTGCAGAGGAGACTTAGAAGGATGTTGTCTGAACTGGGGAGCATGCCGTATGAGAATAAGTTGAGTGAATTCGGCCCTTTCTCCTTGGAGCGACGGAGGATGAGAGGTTACTTGATAGAGGTGTATAAGATAATGAGAGGCATTGATTGTATGGATAGTCGGAGGCTTTTCCCCAGGGCTGAAATGGTTAGCACGAGAGGGTTTTAAAATGCTTGGAAGTAGGTACAAAGGAGATGTCAGGGGTATGTTTTTTTTTTACGCTGAGGGTGGTGAATGAGTGGAATTGGATACCAGCAGCGATGGTGGAGGCAGCAACGATAGGGTCTTTTAAATGTGAGGGGATCCAGGAGTACCCCTAATAACTGTTTGGAGAGAGACATTTATCATTGATGGTTTGTTTGGAAAGGAGAGAGAGACAGAGTTATTTACCACTGATATGTTGCTTTTGAAAAGAGAGAGACAAAGGTTAACAGTGGACTGTCACTTTAAGGCATTGGAAGCAACTTTGGATTTTTACTGAGTTGGGAGTTGAAGACAGCACCGAGCAGTTCGAGGGTTGCTATGGTGACTGAAGGTGGTTGACACTCGATGTTATGATTTTCAGCTGGTTGTTGATGCTACTTCCAAGGACTTGCTGCGTGCTTGTGCACTCCTTTACAGACAAAGGAAGGGGGGACTCTTTGAACGACAGGTGATGCTCAGCCTGGTGAAATAAATGGGAGGTCAGATGATACAGACCCTTTACCCTACGATAAAGACACTCCATGTCTAGTTGATCCATCTCTGACATATAGTTATAAATCTCTATCTGATCTCCCCTCAGCCTCTGCTACTCCAAAGAAAACTATCAAGTTTGTCAGACCACTTATGTTAGCACATGCCCTGTAAACCAGACAGCATCCTAGTAAACTTCTGCTCCTTCTCCAATGCTCAGTTCTCAAAATGGGTGAACTAGAACTATATTCGATAGTTCAGATTTGGCCTCAGTGGAGTCCTTTTACAGCTGAAACATCACTTCTTGAATTGAGCTCAGTAACTCAGTTAATAAAAGCAAGCATTTGATAAGCATTCTTAACCACAGATTGACCCGTGTAGTCACTTTCCAGGAGCTGTGAACTTGGACGTCAATCCTCCCTGTTCAGCAACGCTGTTAAGGGTCTTCTCCTTAGCATTTAACTACTTGCTTTTGGTCTACCAAGTTGCAACCCCTCACATTTATCCGTGTTCAGCTTGATCTGCCATTTCTCTGTCCTTAGCTGTGAATAATTTATATTACACTGTATTCTTTGCCAGTTTTCTTCATTATACACAACTGCACCACTATTGGTATAATTCACAAACTAACTAAAGCACCCATCTACATTTTGATTTCGGTCACTTTCATTTCATGGTAAAAATCTTTTTAATTATTATTTAAAATCAACAACAAATACATTAAAGTAATCAAGTGAACATGTCAATACGTACAATAAGAATTAAATTATTGTGACAAGAATACACATCGATTAAGATGTAGCTGTCCTGTGCTGGCACCAGTGGGATCAGCAGTTGGTCTGCCACCCGTCTTCAGAAGAGAGAGAGAGATAAGGAAAACCATGGAGCAACATTTGGAGATGTGTAATGAAGGGACGGGAGAGAGAGTAACAGAAGGACAGAGCTGTCCAGATCGGCTCCCCCTTTGAACCCTGAACTGTTTGAAGTGATGGACAGGCGATAGCCCAGCAGGGGGATAAAAAGGGACTGGTTCCCTAGGGCAACACACACGACACCCGAGGTAACGAGACCCTGGAAGCGGTGCGTCTCTCACAAGTCGGTGGGAAGTTTTGGAAGGCCGGTTGCGGGACCAGGCCATAGACGCACAGGGTGGAAAGGCACGATCGGCGGGAACCTGGTGTGGGTCCACCCTTGCTTGGGTGCCGATCTCACCGCAGGGAAACGATTGTATCTGGAAACGGAGGGGTCACGGTCGGTGACCTCAGATGACATCACAAAGGACTCGCCCGAAAGCTGACTGTGAAGGTCTGTGCGTGGAAGCCGTTTTGAATATTCATTCGTTTTGCTCTCTCTCTCCTTCCCTTCACTATCTGCGAACTGAACTGAACTAAATTGAACTGAACTTTGCGTCACTTTGAAACTAGTCATTTACCCCTAGACATTGATAGAGCTTGATTGATCCTGTTATTTTAATTCTGTGTACATGTGTGTTTATCATTGCTGAACTGTTGCATTTATTATCCTTTTGATTAGAGTACTGTGTTGCTTGTTTCTTTAATAAAACTTTCTTAGTTCTAGTAATCCGGACTCCAACTGAGTGATCCATTTCTGCTGGTTTGGCAACCCAGTTACGGGGTACGTAACATTATCAAATAAGTGATTAACAAAGCTAAACAATATATCAATAATAATAAGAAAAAAAATGTTAAAACTATTTTTTGGGAAAAGGAAAGGAGGAAAACAGAACCTCCACTAACAAAAACAAAAAAAAACTACTAAAAACAAACAAGCAAACATTGGGAGCAGAACCCCAGAGCTATACGCCATACAAGCTTCCATAAAAGAAAAACATCAATCCGCCAACCAGATCCATTTAAACAAGAATCTGAAGGGTCCATCAAAAGAACCCCACCTTTTCTCAAAGACAAATCGAGGATCAAAAGTCAGTTTCCAGGAGCTGTGACTTCTGATTTTCTCCAAACTAAGACATAACATCACCTGAGAGAACCAATGTATCAAAGTGGGGGCAGAGGCATCTTTCCATTTCAATAAAACAGCCCTT